>NW_027460280.1:32159676-32385571 GCF_050947875.1 Dermacentor variabilis | reverse complement strand
AAAATACTTTGATATCTATGGCATCATGCTAGCACAACAGTGCTGTGGTTCGGTAGTAGAAACCTTGCCTCTCTTTTTTCACTAATAATCAAAGGTACCCACAACCATCCGGAATGTGTCTTGAGATTATTGTGCTGATGGAAAGATTGTGACTCACGATGATAGGTACAAGCATAATTTTATTCCTTAAATATAGAATTATATTTTTAAATTGGCACTGAAACTTTCACAAAAAATGATGTGGGGCAACTCTCTGCAGTGAAACATGTCATTAGGCCCTTGAAAACCAAGTCCAATCTTAAATAAATGTATAGGCCTCTGTTTGTTTCAGATGTTATATCAATAAGTTTACATAAATGTTTACTTCCTAATATTGCAAATTATGTCTATTTACCTGTGTATTTAGAATCTAAAAATAGTTTATTGATAAGTGGCCCTGCCTGTGCACAAGGAAGCGGAGCCATTAATTGACAGAGCGCTGATGCGGTTGCCTATGAGTGATGAAGCAGATCTCGAAGAATGCTTTTGCACCAAAAGTGACTGCAGTCCCAGAAACACGTCACGACTGCCATGCTGTGACTGTTTTTATGACTGCAATAGCAGCGTTTCATAATACAGCTATTCTGCTGCTTAACCTGCCTGTTTCTGTTGTGTGCTATCGCCACTGATATCAGTTATCACTGTTGCATGTGCCCGTACACAGTAACTAGAAGAGACTTTGCAGATTAAAAATTACACTTTACAAATTTCCAGATGCTTCCCAAGTGAATACTGCAGATATAGATACTTCATATAAGTGGCTTTCCATCGTGCCAAGGGGAGTACTCGAAAATCAATCGCCAGTCCCTTGAACCTCTTTTTACTAAATAAATGCAAAGCATGTCTGAAAAAAAAATACAGTAGAATTTAATTAATGCTGCTCTTTATTGTCCTTTTGTGCCAATATGCCAAATGTTAATTGATGCCTATGTAAAATTATGGTTGAAATACATTACATATGGCTGCCGCTTCACACCATGCAGGAAAATGCAGGGCTCAAATCAGCAGACTAAAATGTTCTGCAACTTGTGCACTCTTATAAGTTACTTGCAATGTTGTCATGCTACTGATGAAAATGAGAGCATATCTACAGCATGCGACATGAGCGATATTTTGCATATAAGCTATTAATTTAATATTAATTGCACGCAAAAATTGAAGAAAATTATTCAGATGCTTTCTTTTTGCACTAGTACCCACCAGGCAGAACAGAATGTAGCTCGATTGTTCATATCATGTCAGAAGCTCCATACAAGTCTCTTTAGAACGCACATGACAGTACTGCATCTTTTGCATGTATAACCTGCACCAAAAACGTAGAAAATTCACCAGTAAAGTTGGGGCACAGGTTATATGCGAATTTCACCTTCAGGTGTGGCCTCACGGCAGCATGGCAGGCGCTGCTGTGAAGCCACACATCAAGGAAAGGTTCTCCGCAGCCTTAAAATAACTCTTTGCACCCTTTGGGCGTTACCTTGTCCCACAACAATAATCATCATTTGCATTGCTTGCATTTTCTTTATTGAAAACTCTGCACTTACTACTTTCCTGTCAAGAACTAAATGTCACACTGATAATGCGCATGCCATTTGTGACCCGGAAATACTGTGCGCACAGCATTAAAGGAAATGCGGGCAAGATGTCAATTATTGTTGTGGGACAAGATAAGCCCCAATGGGTGCAAACTTCTTTAAGAGTGCGTGATTCAAAGTTTTGTTATCTCCTAGAAAGCCCCACCCGACTCACATCACGTGACTGATCATCCGCGATCACATCCATCGTGCGATTCCAGCTATATCAGCATGGCCGAAGAGGGAGGAACACAGAAGCTGGACAAAGATACGATGTGGACGAGTTGTGCATCCATGAATGGAGACTGCTTTTGTAATGATTTAAGCATTATTGTAGTAGTTATTTACAAGGGTTATATGCACTTTTTTTTCTTTTCTTGGGCTGTTGTTATTGGGGGTGCTGTAGGTATATGCAGTGGTGGTTTAAGCGCGGAAAAATGTAACTATTATTAAACTTGCTTTACAAACATTTGATCATTTTTCTTGTACTTGCATGGTCACTTACTGGATCATTCGTCAAGAAAAAAGTGCAGAGTGAGCTCACTGATCACATATATTTAAATGAGCAGTTGACTGTTAATCAACAAGTTAGACACGAACTGCATTTATCCACACAACACCTTTAAATAAATAAAAAATAATGTCGTAAATTGGTTGTGCAACCACTAATACAGCCATGAACCTACTCAATAACTAAACACTATGTTTTGTAACAGCCTCTTTGCTTATCATGTCTTCTTCACATACAGGCCAGAACAAGACAGTGAACACAACATACACTGTGGATTCGTGAGACTGACCCCACAGGTTCAGAATATCTTGGCATGCACAAAAATAAAGTTTGGGCAAACCTGTTGGGTTGTGCTTATCAATCAGAGAGTTTGGTGCACAGCTTGGGCCAAAGAATGAAGCAGCACTTTTGACAAGGTTGTTGCAGTCAGTTACTTCAAGGACGTTCTCATGGATCAGTGTCGCCATGGGAACCACCCAGCCGGCCATGTCACCCACACTGGTAAAGCAGACAGACTTGTTCCTCAGATCATTCAGTGAGCGAAACTCGGACCGGGCGTGAATGATAGCCACCGAATAGTAGCCAGCGTCTCTATCTGAAAAGTAAACAGTTAAAATGCGTAAGAAGTATGCAAAGCAGACAAAATGAGAGCCGACGTGACATTTTCCAGAAATTTTGTAAGTCCAAAAAATAAAAAAAAAATTATGCAGATACTACACACTGTGGGAAGTGACGCCATGTTAGGCATTTGCAAGTAGCTGGCTAACCAGCATCGTTTGGGATTCTGCACAGCATTATTATTCAGAAAGACAAACACATTTGCTCAAGGTGAGCACTGTGCATGTGACAACAGCAGCAAGGTGATGATGGCAACGACAACAGTATGAAAGTGGTGGCGTGGGATGACGATTGACTTTTTTTTTTTCGCTCCAAGGAACAAACGTTACAATTTGACCTGGGCTGATCCCAAAGGCGGTACAATGTAACACAGCATCTACATAGTGCTAGCTGCAACGACACAAGAAGCAAGCAAGATTTTGTACATCACTAGACAGTAGAGAGGTTTAGCTTGTCCGGTATTCGGGTAAACGGGAGTGGCCTGCATGGTGTAGCCTCCTGGTGGCACAGAGAACCAAGTGTATTTTACTTTGCTGCAGGAGTAAATTTTTTGCATCAACACGATTACGCCAGTGTCAAAAATTTACACCAGCAGTGAAGTAGAATACACTTAGTTAATGCAATATTAGCTGTTCTGTCTCTTTGAGCTCTGTGCCACCAGGTGGCTGCACCATGCTGGCCGCTCACGTTTACGCCTCTGCCCCAACGTACCATCCGCCAGCGTTTACCCAAATACCGGACAAGCTAAGCCTCTCCAGTGTCCACGAATGTGGATGTGGGGTAACCCCTTGTGCCTTTGTCCACCTCGCCTTGACTTCAGACTTTGTGAGCCATGTTGAGATCGACAACTGGCATCAATTTAAACATGCCAACGGCTATCCTCCCAAGCGAAATGGTAGGTTCTGCAAAAGTAACAGTTTACAGCAGTGACGATGTGGTAGTCAACGTAGGAGCCGCTGATGGGCAATGCTGCGTCGGTGGTGTGCTGTTGCAGCTTTTGGACGTAACAGCCAGGAAAAAAAAAAAAAGTAGCAGACGAGAAGCTAATATGCATGTCCCCAGGGATTGGTGTTACAGAAATTAACTCTTTCCCTACCACACAAATTGGGCATCGTTAGCCCGCTAACGATGGCTTGAAACACTGTTTTGAGAGCTTCTGCACCGCTCATGGGTACACTGTGCTATTGGATGTGAAAGAGGAGAACTATACTTTTGTTTTCTAAGCAATTAGATTTCTTCCCCGCCAGACGGTGATTTTTGAACGCTCTACAAAGTTTTGCGATCGTCAAAATAGAAAGCAAAAATGGCCACCTGCTATCGATGGTTTGAAATGCCGCTTTTGAGACCTTCTGCGCCGCTCATGGACACACTGTGCCATTGGACATGAAGGAGAATTGTATTTTTGTTTTATAAGCATTTTGATTTTTTTTCCCCCCAGTCAGTAATTTTTGAATGTGCTCCGAAGTTTCGCGACCGCCAAAGTGGAAAGCAAAAATGGTTGCCTCCAGGAGTGGCGTGCACGCTTGGAAAGATTGCAGATCTCGTGCTTCTGCTGCGCCTGCGGCTGATTTTATCGATTGATCGAGCAGCTGAGTCTGAGGATGCTGCCTTTTCGCCAGACTTTGACTCTGAGAGCGACGACGATGCAAAACAGCCCGAAACACCGGTAGCCGCAGACCGGCACACCCAACTGTAGAGCTTGCAATTAAATTTTTGTAGTATAGTACTTGTTCAATGAAAAAATTTGAATTTTTTCTGGAAATAGTGCTTATTAGAGGGCAATACATTTTGTATATCTCATAATTTTTTAAATATATTTTTCTTAGTAGGTACAAGGCTGTCTTTACAAACTTTGTTCAGTTTTATTCCACAATTTTGATTCTGGCAATTTATATCTTTTTTTATGACATGCATCTCATTAATAAAACTTTTATGCCTGAAAAGTGCATTTGTTCTGCTTTTTGTTTATGTATTACATAAAATATTGAGTGCAGTAGTTACTCCAGAAAAAAAATCTGACGTAACCTACAAAAGACACTTTCCCCATGGTAGGGTAAGAGTTAAGAGCTGGGAAAAATTAATGAACAGGAATGTATCATGGACATTCCGTTTAATGCAACCATGAATACAACGAGAGAGGAGACTTTTGACAATTAGGAAAACAGAAAATAATATGAATATCACTTGTGATGCTTAATCCAAATGTAGCTGTGCACTCTCAATAATTATGATGATGATAATGATAATAATAATAATAAAATACTCTGACATAATGTGACGCACGATCCATTCCAGCAATGGGCGCCCATGCAGAAACATGTACTAGGATTCATATGGTCTTGCACAGAGTTGGCTGGTTTGGCGTTTTACCAGTTTGTGCTGTTACCCTTATTTTGCCTACTTTTCCTGCTTGCGCTTCCTCAAAGACCCCCCCCCCCCCTTCCCATTCTGTATCCTCTTTAAAGGGACCCTGAAACACTTCTTAAACTATTTAGGAAAATGTTTCTGATCTGAAGACGAGGCTACCGTGAACATGTGAGCGAAATATTATTGCACTGAATGCAGCAGGGAATTTAAAATCTCGTGTCAAAAACAGTGAAAAATCACTTGCTCCTTTCTTCACTATGTTGTCAGCAGCTATGTCACAAGCAACCAAGTAGCCAACCAACTGGTATCGGCAGATTTCATGATAGTGAGAACATTTTTAATACTATAATTGCTACTTTTTAGTTAAATAAGTGAAAAGATACCTGTCTGCAATCTCACAAAGACCAATAAAGTACTTCATCTTTGCACTTCTGGTCTACGCATGACAGTTGCGCATAGCTGCGTTTGCTGTGCATGGCGAGATCGCCTCAGCTTGCTGCATAGTGTAGATACTGCAGCCACCACGGGGTGCTGTGACAAGCCCTCTCACCAGCAAGACGCTCCGTAACTGCGTGCTCTGACTGGTCTCTGTAACTGACGTAGCTCCAGGTGCCCAAGTGCCCATCTCGTTTTGGGAGAGTACCATGCATGCCTGAACCGAAAGTAGCGTCATAAAGAAAAAAATAAATAAAAATGCCCAACTTTTGGGCAGGGCCATGCCTCCTTGCCATCCCTCCTGTTTAGCTTCCAGCCCGATAGTGCAGACAAAAGGAGAGAGAACACCACACATTGGTGCAATAACGACCCCTAGGTCCGCTTATAGTTCATTCATTCATTCATTCAAATAACTTTATTAGTGCCCTGCAATTTGGTGGGGTGGGCCTGGACCCCGCCTAGGTTTCGGCCAAGGGTTGTTGGCCCTTGGCGGCTTCTTCGGCTTGAACGGCCCAGAGTTAGTGCTGCAGGTCCGAGCTGAGCAACGCAGACTCCCAGCGCGCGCGGAGGCTGTCGCTGTTTGAGGCTGCATCACCGTTGTCGCTTATAGTTGAAGGATTAGAAACATTTTTGCAGCAGGAGATTTGTGGGGCGACGTCACTTAATAGTGCAACCATTTTATTATTACTTAGAAAAGTGTATGAGGGCCCCTTTAGACAGCTGGGCTAGGGATGCCAACTGTTCTAGATCAGCTATCGTGAATTATGTGAAAGGCCTCAAGACGTGACCTGACCCTACCAAGACATAGTCAAACCTCATAATAAAGTCACATTTGACATGAAAATACCTTCATTATTGATATTCATTATAAGCATACAAGTTGAATGAGGCAAAAAATTCAAAAATTTCAGATATTACTGAATTCAATAATTTGTTATATCTTTGTTTACTATATTGAGGTCCCATTGTATTTGTCCCTCATCCAGGCCTTGTGAGACTCAGAATTGGATCCCCCTTAACAAATGAACAAAATGCAGCTTGAAAGTATCAAAGAATCATCCTTAACTATGGAGTGATTGATATTTGTCAGTGTAAGACATGCTCCAGCAAACAAGGTATTTGCTATCATGAAGAAACGAGGAGAAAGGGGGTTAACTGAGGGGCCCAATTTTTATTAGTCATAAGAATCCAACGAATACCGACACCAATGACAACATAGCGGAAATTACGTGTGCTTAATAAATAAAAGAAAGAAGCGATAAATTAATGAAAATTAAAGTGGATGAAAAGACAACTTGCCGCAGGTGGGGAACGATCACACAACCTTCGCATAAATGAAATAAAGCAGAAGCACTGATGTGCAAAACACAAGCACTGATGTGCATGTGAGTAGCAGCATCACAGTGACCAGGGCTAAAGTGAGTAGCTTTTATTTTAGTACTTATTAAAAAAAATTAAAAATGATATATTTGAAGAAACATTCAAATTATACTAAAACTGAGAAATCCAAAACAACAAAATATATGACATTCTGAATCCCTTGGCGAGCTGTGGGTTATGACAATGACAGTGATCTCAAGCAAAACTGGCCGAGTGCCAACCATAGGGCAGTGCTCCGCAGATCACTAGGAGCCAATCATGTTGGCTTGAAGAGGTTGGGCCATAAAAAGGCCGACCTAGGTTGCCAACCACATCGGCAGTGGCTCAGTTACAGATGCCAGCACAGATGTGTTGGACTGCATAATGCCAAGCACGAAAGTTTTGGCTGGCTAGAGACGTTGGCTTCATGCTGGCCCTTCGCTGCTGACTGATCATATCGGATGCACCATCCACCGCCAACTTCTTTTTTCCTCTTCTAGAAGAGTTATTGGTAGTTGAAAAAGCACTTAATTCTGCTACAGGTGAGCATGTGCAGCGCAGCGCCTATGGGGGAGCGAAAAAGTAGAGAGCAGCAGGCCGCCTCCACCATCTGTGGCAGTCAGGTCAGGCAGCATTCATGGAGAAATAACTGGCAATAGGCAGGCGCATAGACGGTGACTGTTTCTTTTGTCTTCTGTTTCCCTTCTTTTCTCCTCTTCTGTCCAACGTCCAATGAGAGCCGTATAGAGATAAGGGGGACTGGGGGACCTTTTGGCGGGAATAAGCATTCTGTGGCTGCTTGATTGGCGCAGCTTTGGATGGTTTCTTTGGTGCTGCACTTCTTGTTTGTGAGAAATTAGCTTTGAATATGCATGTGAAATTTCCACCCTGCAGATTTTCACCTGCTATGGACCTCCACATTTACATGTACGATGAGTAAAACGAGAACAAGGTGAAAGCTGAAGCCAACGTTTCGACAAGTGGACTTGTCTTCTTCAAGGCCTTGAAGAAGACAAGTCCACTTGTCGAAACACTGGCTCTAGCTTTTACCTCGTTCTCGCTTTGCTCATTGTTTTGAATTTCCACCTCCCTTCTTCCCCGTTTCCCCTATGTTTACATGTTTACACATCTTATTTATGCTATTCGAGCCTATATCTTTTAGAGTTAACTTGGAGAGAAAGTGTTTTAGTATTGTTGAAGCTACGTTTCTTGATTTTGAGAGCTCATCTGCACCTCTTGATCTGTTGAAATCGACATGTTCTAAATTCAATGCTTTGCACTTTTTGCAGCAGCACTCTATGTGCAAGGGTTCCTATGCTAGAGCTTGTCAGGTAAGCAAAGGAGACTCGGTACATCGTGATTCAATGGAGCAATGATTTGTGGCATGCAATGCCCATCGTGTGCTATTTGCCATGCGCACGATATATATACATTGCGGTCGTGGTGACACATGTAAGATAATTTGAAGAAAGGTGAATTTATTCTTGCTCATGTCAGATTTTTCCTATGCTTATTTTGAAGCTAAATAACGAGACTGCTTGTGCATATGCGATGCGTATTTAGTGTTTGTAATGAGAAATCGCGTATTTATCAAAACATGCTCCTCAGTACAATGCCTAAAGGGTTATTGAGAGACTACAATGCATCTGGTCCAATATTCAACACCCAAACAATAGTTATACATGATGTTCCATTTCTGAAACATACATAGTACATGTCTTTATTTCAGATGTCAGAGCAGTACCATTGCAGAAGCAGTCAAGTGACCTGGCTGTACAGTTTTCTAGTGAATTTGTGGCTTTTATGAAATCCCAGGAAGGACGCGCTCAAATGCCCGTACAAAACTGTGATTGATTAATTCACATCTTTATGTTTGACCCACCCACTAAACTACTATCACATCATTCCAAAACAATGTTTTCCCATTTCTGTTGCGTTTGTATCTAAATAATTCAATAAAACTCGATGAAAAATCAACTGCAGTGATATTTTGTCAACAAAGCGCTTGCTTTTTATAGCAAGAGCTTTAAGACATAATCGCGTGCATGAATTAAATAGGGAATTGTACAGGATGTCTCTTCTTATGTCAAAAAATTTTCTTTAAATCAATGTTGCCGATACCAGCATTACATCATCATCATCATCATCATCATCATCAGCCTGGTTACGCCCACTGCAGGGCAAAGGCCTCTCCCATACTTCTCCAACAACCCCGGTCATGTACTAATTGTGGCCATGCCGTCCCTGCAAACTTCTTAATCTCATCCGCCCACCTAACTTTCTGCCGCCCCCTGCTACGCTTCCCTTCCCTTGGGATCCAGTCCGTAACCCTTAATGACCATCGGTTATCTTCCCTCCTCATTACATGTCCTGCCCATGCCCATTTCTTTTTCTTGATTTCAACTAAGATGTCATTAACTCGCGTTTGTTCCCTCACCCAATCAGCTCTTTTCTTATCCCTTAACGTTACACCTATCATTCTTCTTTCCATAGCTCGTTGTGTCGTCCTCAATTTGAGCAGAACCCTTTTCGTAAGCCTCCAGGTTTCTGCCCCATAGGTGAGTACTGGTAAGACACAGCTATTATATACTTTTCTCTTGAGGGATAACGGCAACCTGCTGTTCATGATTTGGGAATGCCTGCCAAACACACTCCAGCCCATTCTTATTCTTCTGATTATTTCCCTCTCATGATCCGGATCCGCCGTCACTACCTGCCCTAAGTAGATGTATTCCCTTACGACTTCCAGTGCCTCGCTGCCTATTGTAAATTGCTGTTCTCTCCCGAGACTGTTAAGCATTACTTTAGTTTTCTGCATATTAATTTTTAGACCCACTCTTCTGCTTTGCCTCTCCAGGTCAGTGAGCATGCATTGCAATTGGTCCCCTGAGTTACTAAGCAAGGCAATATCATCAGCGAATCGCAAGTTACTAAGGTATTCTCCATTAACTTTTATCCCCAATTCTTCCCAATCCAGGTCTCTGAATACCTCCTGTAAACACGCTGTGAATAGCATTGGAGATATCGTATCTCCCTGCCTGACGCCTTTCTTTATTGGGATTTTGTTGCTTGCTTTATGGAGGACTACGGTGGCTGTGGAGCCGCTATAGATATCTTCCAGTATTTTTACATATGGCTCATCTACACCCTGATTCCGTAATGCCTCTATGACTGCTGAGGTTTCGACTGAATCAAACGCTTTCTCGTAATCAATGAAAGCTATATATAACGGTTGCTTATATTCTGCACATTTCTCTATCACTTGATTGATAGTGTGAATATGGTCTATTGTTGAGTAGCCTTTACGGAATCCTGCTTGGTCCTTTGGTTGACAGAAGTCTAAGGTGTTCCTGATTCTATTTGCAATTACCTTAGTAAATACTTTGTAGGCAACAGACAGTAAGCTGATCGGTCTATAATTTTTCAAGTCTTTGGCGTCCCCTTTCTTATGGATTAGGATTATGTTAGCGTTCTTCCAAGATTCCGGTACGCTCGAGGTCATGAGGCATTGCGTATACAGGGTGGCCAGTTTTTCTAGAACAATCTGTCCACCATCCTTCAACAAATCTGCTGTTACCTGATCCTCCCCAGCTGCCTTCCCCCTTTGCATACCTCCTAAGGCTTTCTTTACTTCTTCCGGCGTTACCTTCGGGATTTCGAATTCCTCTAGACTATTTTCTCTTCCATTATCGTCGTGGGTGCCACTGGTACTGTATAAATCTCTATAGAACTCCTCAGCCACTTGAACTATCTCATCCATATTAGTAATGATATTGCCGGCTTTGTCTCTTAACGCATACATCTGATTCTTGCCAATTCCTAGTTTCTTCTTCACTGTTTTTAGGCTTCCTCCGTTCCTGAGAGCCTGTTCAATTCTATCCATATTATACTTCCTTATGTCAGCTGTCTTACGCTTGTTGATTAACTTCGAAAGTTCTGCCAGTTCTATTCTAGCTGTAGGGTTAGATGCCTTCATACATTGGCGTTTCTTGATCAGATCTTTCGTCTCCTGGGATAGTTTGCTGGTATCCTGCCTAACGGAGTTACCACCGACTTCCATTGCACACTCCTTAATCATGCCCACAAGATTGTCGTTCATTGCTTCAACACTAAGGTCCTCTTCCTGAGTTAAAGCTGAATACCTGTTCTGTAGCTTGATCTGGAATTCCTCTATTTTCCCTCTTACCGCTAACTCATTGATCGGCTTCTTATGTACCAGTTTACTTATCAGTTTACCAGTTTACCAGTTCTTATATACCAGCATTACACTACTTTCTAAATAAGGTACTGCAGAAGTTGCTAATTGACAAGATCATGCCAATTATTTCGTTAATTAATAGCTTTAGTGCACATGTCGCAATGGTGGAAATAAGCCGATTAACATGCAGGGACTATTCAGATGGAACTAATTTTGTAACTAGTACCAGTTTCAAGATATATGTCAAAGTGTGTGGTAAAGTGCATTGGAGTCAGCTATTTTACTGATGCACTGCGAATATACGCAATGCTCGAAGGTAGTAATTAGGACACCAATTCATTTCGCTGAATTTGGCTCTGTATATTTCGAAACTGGTAGGTCCTGCATGTTGACAGTCTCTAATTCCACCGTTAAGGAATGTGCCCTAAAACCATTAATTAAAAAGGTAATTAGGACACTTTTCCAATTAAATACTTCTGCACTCGCAACTTATCCAGAATGTAATGTTCACCAGTTAAGGTAACCCAGATGAAGAAGCAGAATATGCTGGTATCTGCAACAGGGGCTTTAAAAAAATTAACATAAGAAAAAGCACTCTGTGCACATGACACAAGAAAAGAACAAGAAAGAAAGCCTTGTTATGAATACTGGCAAAAGAATGCTGGCCAACGCACAAGCCACACTGTCAGCCTAATGCCATCTGTCGATCGCCTGCCAGTGGTCAGCAAATGAGCTGGCCATTTGCAAAAACCACAGCTGGCCTGACCCACATGGCCAAGATCGGGCCGTCTGTTTTCAACTGGTCATGGGCATCAGCCTGATCTTCTGCTAAGCCATTTTTTTTTTTTTTTTGCTTGGGATCATGCCCGTTTTTGCCATAAGGTGTTTTATTAGCATGATGGCAATAATCAGTTATGTGAGTGACACAAGGCGGACACACTCTTCTTGAATCATATACTGCACAGCAGAAACAACATAATAAAAATCCAAGAACTCAATTGTTCAATGGCAAATCTAAACTGGCAGTAGCTGGACCAAGAAGAAAGAAGAATGGGGAGCGGCAGTGTGTCAGTGTAGTATGTAAGGTGTAATAGCGCTGCATGAGTAGAGACTTCAACCATAACTTCTATGAACAATGAAAGGAAGGGAAAAAATGAAGACAGTGACAAGTACTTTATGGTTGTTGACTACTCTGTTGATACAAAATGCTATAAGAGGATTATTATGGGAGGCTGTAAAACTTGCACTGCAGCTTCTACAGGCATTCTAATGGCTTCCTACAGGAACATCTTTATTGTGAGAAATGCTACTTCACAGAATACTTCCAAGACATTACTTACCTCTGCCATAGCGTTCAGCCAGGATAGGGATAACACTGTGAAAACGCCCAGCCGTGTAGACCTCGCCAGGGTCAAGTTCCACCAGGTTGGCTTGACCATTATCCAGAAAATTCATGCACTGATCCTTGAATGCAGCCCGCTTGCATTTGAGTGTTAGAGAGAATAAGCGGCTTACACGCACTGCCTCAGCAAACTCTGTGCACTTCAGGTGTTCTGCATCACTAACAGTGCACCAGGTGACGTCATGTTGGCCATGGCTGGAAAGTGCTGCAACAAATGAAGTGGCTATAGCAAGCTACAGCTCCAAACAGTGGGTTCCCAAAGCAAACAGAACACAAAATCTTGCATAAAACATGACCTCTTTCACTACTTCTGAAGTAAACTGAATACAAAAATGTTGTGCAAAATATGATCTCTTTCAGTACTTCTGGTAATGAACCAGATTCAAAATGGGCTCTGGGCTCTTTGAAAAGCAAAATATAAAAGCATTAGTCTCATAATATATTTTTTAGCTGTGTACCCCTTTATTCTGCTAACCACGAATCCTTTGCAACAATTTTTCAAAAATAGGCTGAGTAAGAAGCAATATGCATTCAGTGCATAAAGCTACAGAGGCTGCATAGTATGACAAAACCCGACATGCACTTCTAGTACCACAAATTTTAAATTCCGTATGCGATAGCCAGCAATCATTTCTCATGCCAAGTTTGATAATGAAATGCAGTATGTAAGACTTAACTATATAGGTATTGGCAAGGCTGTCACCCACATGGTAGAAGCCACACAACAAAATGTGCAACACGTCTGAATTCAAATGAGACTGACAGCTGTTGTGTCAAGATCCATAGCACAAAGACGGGTGAATTGCATTAAATAGAAGCGACTGCCATAACAAAAAGGAAGCTGTCTACAATTAAATCTGCTCATACCAAACCCAAATACAACAAATTATGTCCTATAATAGACAAGCACAACACTTAGGCTGTAGCTATGGCTTATATTAGGTAGAACAATTGGCACACCACATTTATAGCTTACATGAAACTGGATATAAGACATACCAAACTTTGGAATTTGCCACAAACAAAGTGTGCCTACTTTAATTTCTTCCTGTGAAACCACCCCAAGGGGATGGCCGCATAATCCAAATTGAGAGACACATGGGGAGGTACAAATGCATTTCTTCCCGCTATGGAAGAAGTACTCGAGTTGAAATAACCTATGTGACTTAGCCCCCAGCTCTCCTACTCGCACTAGTGACAGGGCAACAGCAGGGATGTAAGGTTATTAATTTAGTGCTATGAATTCAGCCAACTGCAGATCGTTTCAAAGGTAAAGTTGTGTTCTCCGCACCTCATAAGGTTATAAAGCTGTGTAATCAAAGGAAATGTCGCCATGCAGTGCACATGTGTAACAAAAAGCAAAAAAGTTCATTTGTCACCTGTGCTAGCAATGTGGTTTATTGTATACCTCTTTCTTGTGGTAAACAGTATATAGGACAAACAGGATGCTATATCAACTACCGGTTAAGAGAACATTCAAACAATGTCAAGAAAATGGTGCACGATAGTTGGCTTCCATGTCACTGCAGTTCATGTGGCTGTGAACAGTTGTTTGCTCAATGTAATGTTGTTAGCAGAAGCGGTTATCAACTAACATATGAAATAATTGAGGCTGAAATGATTTCGCAATTTGGCTCTGGGTGTGAGAGCACGCCATCTGTACACTTGTCAGATAAGGAGTTAACCTTCCTAAGGGTGTGAATTGCACATGTGCAATGTGATGAGCCTTGGTTATAAACACAGTCTGCCAAAAAATAAAGCTTTTTGTTGGAAATTAGTGCTCATCTGTCATCTCATTTCTTCTGCCCTTGTGTATATCTGCACTGCAATTCACCAATAGAGGTGTCTGTTAACACAGTGCGGCTGGTGTACTCACTTTTGTTACAAATGCTGCCTTGTGTCATGTTTGGGAAGAGAATATTGCCGAGTAAACTAGCATGCTCTACCAAGAGAGGTCCAGTCAAGCAAAAGCTCCTCCATAGCCTAGAGAGGCTGATGTTACCATGTTGGTCCACAAAACATTAATGTTTCTGTCATGTGAAGTTTAATTAATACCTGTAACCTGAACCAAGAATGTTGACAAAGTAGTTCAAAGACCACAAAAATGAATGCATCTTTCAGTGAAAGGTTTCCGTAGTTGTCTGATGTCAAAGTAATGGAGAAAATCTGGGAAGCCACAGAAGAACACGTAAAGCATCCTTGCCTCCTCCAGCATCAGATGCAAATGTCAATAAGAATGGCTCAAAATAACTCTGGCTACAATCACAACTTGTATCTGCCTTCAAAATGCAATGGGACCATAATAGGCAGCAAAGCAGCCCTGAAAGCTAAAGATAAAATAAAAATTCTGCTAAATCTGCATGTTAAGTTTTACTGTACAACTCTTACATGGCCTTATGGTACACTGACTAGATCAGAAATATGGGCCACGCTTTATCAACATATTCAAGTACATCACCAGGTCAAGTCACTGAGCAATTAGTACTTAGTATTCAACTGTTGTCCATAATTATTCACACCCAAAAAATAACATTGGCAACTGTTGACAGAGATGCCGGGAGGTCAAGTATTTATTTCGACAACAACACGAACATAACAGACAGAAATGATTCAATGGCTTCGCTTTATAAAGGAAGCCTGGGTGCACTCGAGGCATGCCATTGGCTAGTGATGCAATAGCACACGTGAACAGTCCCCGCAAAAAATCAGCTACGCGGAACACAGTAACAAAGTAACAACTTTTGATAAACACTGCACCGATCCAACACTTCTCCACCACGATCTGAATCTGTCATATGTCAAACAATCTGGCTTCCGCTTATCACGAGCACTGCGCCTGGGTAGCACAGGCGAACCACCATTGCTCTGTTCTGACGTTGATGAACTTTGGTCTTCAAGTGCGAGTGAAGAACATCACTCCGATCCAACACTGGCAGGGTTGCGGTGGTTGCAAGGAAGCGCTCACTTTGTAGCAGGTCACTTGCAAGCAGTAAAGGTACATCTTTTCCTTTCACAGCAACACAGCAACAGCAGGCTTCACGCAAGAATGTTGCAAATGGTCCGCATGCATAAACTGTGTCTGTCCATCTGCCACCACAAGATATGTCATTGCCAATTTCACAGTCATGACCTTGCCTGATCGCCACTTTACCTGTTCTCCCTGTGCTGAACGCACCAACATGCTATCCCCAACAGGAAATACTTCAGTTGAACTCCTCCGCTTGTTTGCACTGCGTACAATCCTATTCGATTTGGCCCTTATTGCATCATGTAGATTTGGTTTTAATAACGACAACCTTATGACCAATTTCCTCCTCAAGAAGAGCTCAGCTGGTGTTTGGCCGGTGAATGTATGCGGCATTGTTCTATAAGTTAACAGAAAATTATTGATTTTGTGCTGTAGTGACCTGGAACTTTTATTCCTCTGATCTAGCAATTGCTTCACCAGCGACTGCTTCACTGTTTGGAGAGTACATTGTGCCGAACTGTTCAACTGACTATGATATGGTGGAGAAAACAAGTGCTTCACCCTGTTTGCCAACAGAAACTCTGCAAACTCTTTCACACGAAACAGCGGCCCGTCATCTTTGACTACTACTATGTCTGACCATAGGTCATGACTTGCGAACAACGAGCATACTGTATCGATTGTGCTTTGCGCAGTCATTGCTGTCATGATACTTATTGACGTCATGAATCTGCTGCTAAAAGGAACATCTTGTTTTCTTTGTCAGCAAAGTCTGGATTTACCCTCTCCCAAATGCTACTTGTGCACCACTTCCAAGATGAAAGCAGTGCCAGTGGGCCCACAGATTTTGTGCTTTCACAAATTTCACTGCTTCACAGTTTGTTCCAACCAGCTGTCTATCTGTGGCCACCAAACCAGTGAGTTTGCAAGTGCCTTCACCTTTGTGATGCCAATGTGCTGCTAATGCAACAAACACATAACTTCACCTTGAAGGGCCTGTGGTATCATAACTCTGTTGTTCCACACAACACAACCACAATGCACTGAAAGTTCAAATCGTCTCATGAAGAAAGGCTGATAAGTAATGTCAACAGTATGCAGCCATCCATGCCATACCATTTCATGAACAGCACCGAGAACTGGATCTTTCACAGTTTCACGCTCAATATCTTTCGCAGTTATGGGGAAGTTATTGACAGGCAAAAAATAAGACTTCTTCAGCTTCACCACTGGCTTCCGGCAATGGAAGACATGACAAGCCGTCTTCATTGGCTTTCTTTGCTCCTGCTCTGTGCAAAATGTAAAATTTGTAGTTTGCAAGAAAACTTCCCCAGCAATGCACACAAGCTGCAGCTACAGCATTTGTGTGGTGCTTTGCATCAAAAAATGACAGTGAGTGACTGATGATCAGTTATTACACTGAAACTGTGCCCCTACAGATATTTATGAAATTTCTTTACTTCATAAACAACTTTAAGAGCTTCTTTTTTCCACCTGCACATAGTTACATTCAGCAGGAGTACTCGTTCGCAATACAAATTCGATCGGTCGCTCTACGCCCTCAACCACGTGCGACAGCACTGCACCTAAACCGTAAGCAGAAAAGTCACATGTCAGTTGTATTTCCTTTGTCACACTATACAGTTCCAAATCCATGTCTGCACTGATCAAATTCTTATGCCGATTGAAACATGTGTTACACTAGCTCGACCATTTCCATGTGCTACCCTTGCGCAACAATTGGTGGAGGAGTTATAGCATGTTTGCTAGATCAGGCAGAAATTTGGCGTAGTAAATGCTAGGCCCAAAAATGCCTTTAGCTGAGTAACGTTGCTTGGTTTTGGTGCTTCTTGGATCGCCTTCACCTTTTCCACTGCTGGGTGCACGCCGTGCTTGTCTAGCTCGTGTCCCGAGTAACAAACACTTCCTTGAAAAATTAGCATTTTCCTGCATTTACATGAATTCCGTGCTTACTAAGTGCTTGGAGCACTTGCTTAAAAGGGCGATAGCACTCTGTCAGGTAACAGGTAGTCCCAGGGATGTTTCGTAAAACCTGCTCCATCACAGTCTGAAACACTACGGACATGCCTGCACAGCAATTGCCTGAACCTGAAAAGTCCCAGGTGCGTATTCTCTGTGAGCAGTTCCTGTGCCTGCTCATCCAGCTCAAGCTGCAGACACGCCTTTGACAAATCCAGCAAAGTGAACATGGTTCCTCCCACCAGTAATGTAAATATGTCCTCTGGTAAAGGCAGTGGATAGCGGTCGAGTTCAATACCCCGAGTGACCGTGACTCTGTAATTCCCACCTATCCTAATCCCTTTTCCTGTTTTCTTTTTACTAGCGGCTTAGCCCAAGTACTGTGCCAGACTCTGTACACCACACCAGTTTTCTCAAGGTCATGCAATTCGTCCTCCACTTGTTCGTGCCAAGCATGTGGTACTGGTCTCACCTTACAAAAGGTTGGCTGTGCATCACTTTTCATTGGGATGCTACCACTGAATCCTTGGATAAAACCATAGCCTAACTCAAACACATCACCGTACAGCTGTTCTAACCTCTTCTCGGCTTCCGTTATTATCATCTGCCTGCCATCCTGCACATTATCCACACAGCGTTGCAACTGCTGCACAGCATTGTGCAAGTAAACTTTTAGTGTCGTAATCTAATCGCAACCTAAAAGCGGCAGCATGCGAGCTTTATTTTCTTGATTTGCAATTACCAGAGGCAGATCGTAGCTTCGGTTCTGATAAGAAACAATGACGTTGTCTAGACCTTTCACTTTGAATGCAGTGCTATTGTGCACCCACCCATGCCTTTTGCATTGTAAACCTATGCACGTTGCCTTCAGAACACAGGTAGTTTGGAAAATTTTCATCAAAGTCTCTTTCAGACATTACGTTAACAGCGGCTCCCGTGTCTAATTCCATCGGAATATCCTTGCTGTTTACCTTTACTTTAAGCACAATCGGTGGGGAGCTATGAACGCTGTTTGTTGTACAAACTGAAAGCATGTCGGTTGCCAGCAAGTTCTCCTTAATTTTGTGCACAACCTCTGTTGCGCACATTTTCGCTACATGACCTGGCTTCAAGCATTTGAAGCACATACTTTTCAACACACTGGCACTCTTGTCACATCTATGAAAGGCGTGAACAGTGCATTTCCTCCATTGTTTCCTTGGACCGTCCTGGGGGGAACGCTTTTTGTTGCTAGCGGTCTTCTTGGTTGCGTGTCACCTGCCTTGCTGGTGACTTCATGATGCCAGTAAAGGTCGGCAAGACTGGCAGTTGACTCCTCCGGTAGCATTTCTCGGGTGTCTTTCTGACCCGTTTCCAAGGTAGTGGCGATTTGGCAGACTCGCTACCAGGTGACTTCGTCATTCGACAGGGCAAGAAGACGGCATCGAATCGAATCCGCACAGATTCCAGTAATCAGTTGATCCCGGAGCGCTTCTTCCCAAAATGTTCCGAACAAGCACGTCGCCGCCAGTCTTTTCAGCTCAACGATGAACTGTTTCAAGCTTTCGTTCGGCTCTTGCTTTTGCTAATAAAAGTGATACCATTCAGTTACCACTGATCGTTTTGGAGCATAGTGCTTTCGGCGAGCTTCTATAGCTTCTTCGTACTTGACCTCCGTTAGTTTTTTCGGCAGATGTCGGCTGCACAGAGTCATGTAAGCCTTTTCACTCATGGTTGTTAAGAAGACTTGCAACTTAGTAGGAAAGCGAATCAGAAAGTCTTTGCCCTTATTTGTTATTAGCCAAATTAAGGTACATACAGGTAATTACAAAAGTATGTACTATTCTATGTATCTTAAACTATTTTTCCACAAAGTCCCCATTCTCCCAAAGTCCCCAGACATTTGTCCCATTGCAGCATTAAATATGAGAAATACTGTCGTCAGTTAGCGACGCACGCAGCCTCCCCGAACGCTCACTGTCATGCAAGTCATCACAGTTTTTTGCAAACTCACAACACCACCACGTCACACTTCTCAAAGCTAGACACCTTTCCCCATACGTGGGCTGCATTTCCCTGTGCATTTTGATGGGCATTCGTCCCTTGGTCATGGAAAATGAACCCCACTTCGTGGCTCGAACACCATGGCCGTGTGAAGCAGAACTGCCATCTTTAACAATTGAGAGCAGAGCTGTGCCATAGAGCTACCGGCAGATAATGCCAGGCCAGTCCAAGAAAGGTCCACCGCTGGGAATGAATATGTTGACTTCGCATTTGCAGTCATAATTTGGTTTTAAAAAAAAAGGGGAGGGGGGGCAAAGACGGTTTGATTCGCCATCGTACTTGCATCTATTTCGTTGGTGGTTGCATACAGGTCAAACCTTTGCAGGTAGACATCGATATTGCCAGAGTCTGGACAGAACTCGGCCAAAGATTCTAGGTTGGTGGTCATCACTGATGTCCTCGCTTGTCCTGGTGTCGTCGTTTTTGTAGTCTCGATCATTTCCTCTGCACAAATGGTTCCATCCTCGTCGCCATGTTGACAGAGATGCCATGAAGTCAAGTATTTATTTCGAAAACAACATGAAAAATGATTCAGTGGCTTCATGTTACAAAGGGAGCCTGGGTGCAATTGAGGCATGCCATTGGCTAGCAATACAATAGTGACACATGAACAGTGACCACAAACATCAGATACACAGCGCACAGTAACAAAGTAACAACACTTGATAAACGTTCCACTGATACAACAGCAACATGGGTACAAGCATGGAAGAAGGACTTCAATGTATTGATGAAGCAGCGCACTTGAAATAGACATGTTCATGCACACATGAAAAAGGACGGATATATACAGGCACTGGACTGCAACTAGTTGCAACGCTGGACTGCTAGTTGCAGTCCAGCGCCTGTGTATGTCCTTTTTCATGTGTGCTTGAATGTGCCTATTTCAAGTGTGCTGCTTCATCAATATCATGGCCCACCAACCAGCCCATCAGTATCTGTTAAGTAAATTCAATGTATCCCAAAATAATGTAGTAAATAATGCCAGCAAAGATGTGGACATTGGAAGTGCCATTGCTTTGGTCAAGAGAAAAGGCAGTTCCAAGCTTATCCATGCACAATGCACTCTGCTACTCATATATAATATTGAACTTGAAGAAAACGCGAGCATTTCTGACATTATGAAATGTCAGAAATGAGGCATACTTTCACACAACACGAAAAAAATAAAGATTGCCAGGCATATATATATAAGGACAGAGTTACAGGATCTCATATAACAAGTACTAGCACAGTCTCAGTAATAAGAATCCACCAGCAATTTAAGAAAATGTAAATTTGGTCAGTAGGAGTGACATAAACTGAAACTTTTCATCATATTAACATTTCTCCCAAGAAACCTTATGATGGCCTCACTGAGAGGAACCTCAAATGGAACAAGTAAGCAAGTTAAAAACATAAGTTACGGCCAGTAAGTGAGTGAAACTAAAACTTCATTCCATTACAGAATTCCTCCCAACAAACTTGATAATTCAGGATGCTTTTGGGCATCCTATGTAAGCTCCATATAAATGCCTCAGTTGCTATATTTAGAGGGTCCTGGTAGCAAGTACTAAATCGAGGTAGGTATGACATAAAACTATTCCAATCTGTTTTTATTCCAGATCGGCCATTAGCCCTCTATGATAGGCCAGAATGGTTGGAGTCCAGTTCATGTGGGTGGGCGCCACACCCATATGCGCAGCGCCTGAAACATTTTGACCTATCACGGAAGGCTAATGGCCGATTTGGAATAAAAACAGATTGGAATAGTTTTACACTATACCGGCCCAGGTACACAACTGTCACATAAACATGAGTAGAATATGTGACAGCATTGTGTTATAATTTGAACATATAAAAAACATTCCACTCAAGTAGAAGCTGAAGACCCATACATTTGGGGGGGGGGGGGGGGAGCTTTTTATCGCGCAAAGTCCCAGTGTGATATCCATGGGATGTCCTTAAGATAGTGAAAACGTATATCTCCAGTCTACATTTGCCTCCAATGCCAGACACAGATATTGTGATATGATACGGAATCACAAGGACAAAGCATCTCCATTGGGAAGGGCTCAATGCAAGGGCACTTCTTTTTTTCTGAATGATACAAAATGCTCTACTTTGTCCACCGTGCAGTGTGATGTAGTACAGTAAATCTTCTTCCAATCCCAAATAATTCTGTGTGTTAAAAGCTAGGTTTTAGCCCAATCAAACAGAACATTGAATTTTAATTGAGTTTCACTGCACCTACAAATGCGAAAAATATTTTAACCATGCAAACAAAGTTGACTATCTCACAAGACATGTGATTGGAAAACACTATGACATTACGATTTGCATGATATAAATAATTACAGAAAGAAGTGGCAAAAGAAAGGGAAGATGAAGGAGAAGAAACAGAAAAAAAAGTTAGTTCTTTTTTCTAAAATACTTTGATGATATTAAGCGATTTTGCAGCAGAAGTATCTTTACATATCATGTAGCACATTTCAAGCATCATTATTTTCATTAGCACTTGTAACAAATGTGGCACCTGAAGGTGATATGTACAGCATTGATACTTTGTGGGCTCAAAAACAAATTACCTGATCACACTTTCATTAATTACTGCATGTGTGCTGTATGAGATACACATGGGACTCCTAATCCTATGTAATATGCTCAAGTAGTCAAATATGCTAGTGGTGAGCTTTTCCATCCTTTCATAACATAAGAAATGGCTGTCTATAGTCCTAAAAAGTAATATTATGGCAGTACCCAGCCAACAATTTTTAAATGCGAAGCATTTCTTGGCGAACGTTTGCCACTCTGACGGTATCTATTTAGCTGCCTACATCATGGTGCTCCCATGGTCGTTTCGTTAACTTGATATGTACCAAAATTGGTATAGCATGACAAGAGTATATGACAAACATAAATGATCGGTCACGACATGAATATCACGTGTGTCATATAGGTAATGAAACGAGCCGTCTACGTCTTGGTGCTCCCATGGTCGTTTCATTAACTTGGTATGTACCAAAATCGGCACAATATGAGAAGAGTGTGTGGCGAACATAAATGATAGGTCATGACATGCGTGTCATGTAGGTCATGAAACAGCCGCCTACGTCTTGGTCGTTTTGTTAACTTGGTACGCTCCCTGCACACTGCTTCGCGTAACATCGATTCCCACAGGGCGTGGGATCTGCCGTTTTTTTTTTTTTTTTACACATAAACTTCTTTCAAATACTTGCAAAGCTCCAGTGAAGTAGTCAAGCACGTTTTATTTTCACCGAAACAGTTCCTTGTGAACTTTATTATCTCCTTAAGCTCTTCAAAAACGTCAACCACGCATATTGTGTTTCACAAATAGATCGCGCAGAAGAACGCTAAAGCTCTAGAATTGCAATACAAGTTTGCAACAGCTTTTACTATGATCACAACGCTTCGATAGCGCTAATTTGCTGAAGCATCGTTTATGTTATGGTGTTATTTAGGCGCATTTAGCTTTACGCATACTTTCAACAACTGCAGTGATGACACCAAAGCCTAATCTAAAGTTACACAGCGTCAAGGGGTGACTGAACTGTTTTGCACAAGCCATAAAACGATCTCGTTGGCGAAGCATCACGAAGTGTTTGCTGAATACAACGAACAACGCGAGTTCGGCCCAAGAGTGCGAACACTCAAGTAAACAAGATCGTGCGTTAAGCGCGCACCTACGAGGACAAGAATATTTCATGACACGGCCAGAAGTCTTGCTCATCTAAAGACAGAAATGAACGAAACAGACCAAACTATGGGCAGTTAGTCACTCGACAAATATGTCAATAGCACAAGGTGTGGTTCGCATGATCGCCAGCTGAGGCGTCAGCAAAGGTGTGCCGAGGCTATCGGGCTCTTTTAAGGTGGTCAGGTTATGAAGGAACGACTTGCTTACCACAGAAGGCAACTAGCAGGGGCAAAGCTGATAGATACCTCGACAACGGCCACATATCCAACTTTGACGAACTGCTCAAACTTTACGCACGCGCATTCCGCAGAAGCGTTAACAGATAGGAGCGGCAGTAACGCATTCAAAAGGTGTGTCGCATCCGGTCGGCAGGTGAGCGTTTAAAATAAAGCAGGACCACTCATATTTAGAATTGTTCTCGTATATAATTACAGTTTAGGAGTTAAATTATATATTTTTACAGATAAGTAAAATGTGTTATAAAGACGACCCGTCAGCCTGTGTCAACCGTTCTTCATGCCAGGAGTCGCCCCAATCGAGTACATGGGCAAGATGTTCCCACAGAACACCTATACGGATGTTCCCTCGTAGATGTTCCCCATGGGTATTCTCACGTATTCTGTCGTTCTGTGCTGGCAGGTCATAGAACACAGGGCCCCGGTGCGCGAGCGCGTCGTATGCGCAGGTTGCTTTTAAACACGGGTTGCGCAGCATTGCCCGAGAAAAAAACCCATTCACAAAGTGCCTACTTTTAACGCGGATCATTACCACGGCTGGTAGTTGCAAGCGCAGCAGCGAGCGATTACGTTTACAGCTCTGAGTAACGTTCAGCATAGCGTTAAATAACGGGTAAATTTCCTTACAGTTGAACGAAAGCCACCTGTCTGCTGAACCTTTCATTACGCTTTTTTTCCGTTTCGAAAGGCTGTTTGGATACCTCGAAGCGAACTGAGCGCCTCGTCCATATATTCTTTTAATGTGCATGAATGGTTATCGAGTTCGTCCGTATAATTGTTCCTATATGTACCAGGCCATTCTTTGCGTCTCCCATAAAGAATAATATAATGGTTTCCAGCAAGTACGGACGCGAGCACAAGTAGGAACAGACAGGAACCAGCGTTGCCCTGTCCGCTTCTACTTCTTGTGCTCGCGTCCGTATTTGCTGGAAACCATTATACGTTCACCATGCACCAACTGGCCCAGCAAACTACTCTAATAAAGTAGAAGGATCGACATTTGGGCGAGTTGGTACTGGTTGAACATCTTGAAGGGGCAGCGCGAAAAAACGACGACAGAAGGCAGGAACACACAGGACAGCGCTGAACTCACAACTAACTTTATTCGAAGGCATACATACACTTAAGTACACAACCCATAGCCACGTGCTCTCCCATCCATGGCGTCATATCAGTGCGCAGGCAAAAACAAAAAAACACGCGAAACCATTTAATCTAATACTACGTTATGGAGCTGCTTAAAAATTCAAATTCACTATCATGCAAATTTATCGATGGCATGCTTACACAGCGCGACCCTTTTTTTCTGATATAGAAGGCCTCAATAATCTCCCTCGTAGTCTGATTTTTGTGTGTGAAAAGTATTGTGGTGTCTTTATATATTGGAGTGCACCCATGCTCAGAGCAATGCCGCGCGACATGCGAGTAGGCATTACCCGTTAGTGAGCGCCTATGTTCAGACAATCTAATATTGAGGCAACGACCTGTTTGACCGATATATGCGTGACCGCAGGAAAATGGAAGTTCGTACACAACTCCCATTCTACAGCGCACAAACGGGGACAAATGCTTAACAGTACAGCCTTTCCCAGCATGAGTGGAGGCAGCCTGGGCCAATTTCCTATCGATCTTACCACAAATTTTGATCAACTTGTTAGGAATGTAGCAGGCAGATTTGATATAAAGGTTGTTTTTTCTGCCCCTAACAAGTTGATCAAAATTTGTGGTAAGATCGATAGGAAATTGGCCCAGGCTGCCTCCACTCATGCTGGGAAAGGCTGTACTGTTAAGCATTTGTCCCCGTTTGTGCGCTGTAGAATGGGAGTTGTGTATGAACTTCCATTTTCCTGCGGTCACGCATATATCGGTCAAACAGGTCGTTGCCTCAATATTAGATTGTCTGAACATAGGCGCTCACTAACGGGTAATGCCTACTCGCATGTCGCGCGGCATTGCTCTGAGCATGGGTGCACTCCAATATATAAAGACACCACAATACTTTTCACGCACAAAAATCAGACTACGAGGTAGATTATTGAGGCCTTCTATATCAGAAAAAAAGGGTCGCGCTGTGTAAGCATGCCATCGATAAATTTGCATGATAGTGAATTTGAATTTTTAAGCAGCTCCATAACGTAGTATTAGATTAAATGGTTTCGCGTGTTTTTTTGTTTTTTGCCTGCGCACTGATATGACGCCATGGATGGGAGAGCACGTGGCTATGGGTTGTGTACTTAAGTGTATGTATGCCTTCGAATAAAGTTAGTTGTGAGTTCAGCGCTGTCCTGTGTGTTCCTGCCTTCTGTCGTCGTTTTTTCGCGCTGCCCCTTCAAGATACTCTAATAAAGAATAGAAGACACGCTCAATGAGCTCTCTTCGAAGAGTTGAGGCATACCTAGACAATTTTTTTTTTTTTTGCTCGAATAAACTTTATTCACGGCGTTTCCACTTCGTGATGAGCGTTTACAATCAACTTATATTTAGATCGAGGCTTAACTATGAAAATTTTTACATTGATGCATGCTTGGGTCTGCTTTAAGTGTACTCAAGAAGTTCAGTGCGGGATTCTTCAATATGCACCGAGCCTGCTTGTGTCTGCCAAATTAACATGCGAGCTCAACGAGTATCTCCACACAACGAGGGTTGCATTTTATACCAACCCGTCGCACAGAAAAATGTTTGATGAAAGACAGCACTTGCCTGTGCGCTCCCCTGTCAGGACTGGCTCCTTTTGTGCTGTTCCCAAAACAATGAATAACTGAGTTCTCATATTGCTGTAGGTGAGCGAAAGTTTATTGACTTCGATTGACACATGAATATGAGGGCACATAAGACTATGATTGACAGTACTTGAAGACAGAATATTGTGTATGACATCGAGAGAAAAGTGATTGATGACTAACATAAAATAATTTCAGCTGCCACTTTTAACATGTGCTACGATATAAAGCAAATGTGCAAACACATCAACACACAGAACTTGCAGGGTTGAAAATAATTGAAACAATCACACAAAAGTTCTGATGACAGTGACATAACAATCTTCACTAAACTTCACAGCATGGCACTGTCATTGAGGCATGCTGCTAGAAGAGCTTTGTCTTGAAGGACGTACTCGACTTCTTTCTCGTCCACCCTGAGGCTAACCTACAAGGTAAATGAGGAATTGGCAATGTGGTGACTTAAATGCAGTAGAGGTAAAAATTGCGTGAAAATGACAAATTATGAGAGCACACCGGAAAGCGAGAGAGAAGAAAAAAAAAAACCATGTGCTAAATTAGATATTAATTTCTCAGTCCTAACAACACACCAATTGCCCATGTTGGTCTTCACATTAAACATACCAATAAAAATGCAAAGCAGTCACGCAATAACTGACAGAATACTATTATGTGTGTAGCAAGTCTTTCAGTGTTTCAAGTGGTGTCGGTTGGAGTATACATTTGCAGATGTACGTGAGTAATCTGATTTCAAGAAGAAAAGTCCAAGTTGTCTTTGTGGAAGTCATGCTCTCCTTGGTGATGTGGAGAGTCTTCGTCCTTCTCTTTCCTATCCTGCCTTTTTCTTCCTAAATTCTTCCACGGCAGCACTGGTTTACTGTGACAAGTGGATGTCGCAGTTCAATGAACTTCTGAATTTCACGGACGCTTTGATTGCCAGACGAAAAGTGTAAAGCACTTGTGCCACACACAGCGTGATGCGATGTCCATGATCATAATCTTGATGCCGAGCCCTTTGTAACGGGACATCTACAGGTAAACGAAATTTGTCTAAAATTTTAAAGAAATGAAAGGTGATTCAATCTCTAGTTGAAGTCAATTAAAAATAATGTCTTCCTGAGTGAGTTGGAGGTGAGAATGGGGAGGAGTCACTGCGCATGACACGTGAAGGAAGTAAGAGAAGCATCGGACTGCTTAAATTTTTTGGGGGGGGGCTGCACTATCTTTGGGATTGGCCAACATTTTTAGACTGCAGTAAAAATAAAATTGTCCTTTAAAACACCAGGTATGTGCTATTACACTGAGGGTGAAAGAACCTCTACACCAAGTTTGCATATCACCATTGTTCAAGTCTACTTCGCTGCTTCCATGGCTTCCCAATTGGATTCCTTGCCCTGCATGTGGAAGCCCAGCACCACCAACAGAGCTTTCTGGAGCTTGGCCTCCGCAGGACTGTCTGCTAGTATGACAACTGGAATCTGCCGAGTTGTTGCTGGGCACTGGAGAACAATGTGAGCTATTGATTCTTTGGCTTGACCAAAACGGGAAAAGGTGGTGTCTAGCCCCTCAGTGAACTTAGCACTAAAGCAACAGCCGCGTACGCAGCACTCCGCAGCATGCTTTGAATAGGCAACTGCTGCCCTTTGAATTCTCGTAGAGCAACTCCTTCTGGATTTCTTTCTTGCGGCTGTGTAGAGCTATAGCCAATTTCTTGGAGCTTACATGCATAATATTGCACCAGCTACTGCATCACTGCTACACGTTATGATTGAAACTGCATTTTAAAAAATATTGGTTTATTACAAAAGGTGCTTTTACAAGCACGCAAAAAGAGAGAAGAGCTATGTTAGTGTGACGCACCATTTTCTAAGCGATTGACTAATCTGTTATAACTGCTAATATGCGTGAGTCCTGCGATAGAGTTGAACATGAATGGCACACAAAATTTTCTAGTTCTTTTGCCATAATCTGCATACACTCTAGGTATATAGTATCTTTCTGCTTTCTGTAATGATTTATTTTTATGCAATGATACTTTAAATGCTGTGTAATAATAGGTAGTAGTGAGGATAACATATCTGCATAAGTGCTGAAAGTTTAGTACAGAGTTGTTTTAGTATTTCATCTGTCTCGTTGTGCAGTCTTGAACCATATGCAATGTTCTTAGCAATTCTAATAATTCTATCGATTCTTCCCTGCCTGCTTTTAGAACAATCGCCATATCTCGAGGTAATGTGGCGCTTTGTTTGTAAAACTTGAAGCAGCGTGAAGAAGACGAGAACGAGGACTGTCCTCGTCTTTGCGCTACTTCAAGTTTTACTCAAGATGAACCAACTCACCGCAATCAAGTTGCTGCTACGTGTTTGTAAATCTCCTCCCTCCCATAGCCTATAGACATATGTTATAATATGATATATATATTATATATGCCATATATATGATATGATACATAGATATACGATTTCCTCCCTCCCATAACCTATATGTGCTGCAACTGCCCTTAGTTTCTTGCAAACATGGTCGACTTGTTCGTCCCAGTTATAAAATTCATCAATGCATAAGATGAGGTACTTTGCAGTGGAACTGTACTCTAATGGTGAGCAAAAGCAACAGCTTCTGCAGTTCTAGTGCAGAGAAAGGACTTAAAATCAATGTTTATAAGAACTTCTTATGCAAATGACTTGTTTTATTTTGATTGACAAATTTGTAATTCTGAGACATCCAACCCATAATTTTGTTATTTTCTTGCATGCATGCCACTGCCCTCTCATGTGAATTGTTTGTATTACTAATGCAGTACAATCCACATACTGGTATAAAAAGGAAGCCAACGATAACATATGCAGATTATTTATGTATATGTATATTGAAAAGAAGTGGGTCAATTGTAGATCTTTGTGGAATTCTGTGCTTGATCTTATTTTTTTTTTTGCTTATCACATTGCCTGCAAACAAGGCTGCAAATTTCCTCCTAAAACCAATTAGCTGCACCTTGTTGAAAAGTACAGAATGGTCTACAGTATCAAATGACTTGCTCACATAAAAAAGAAAAACAAAGCAAATGCAATTTTAGTGTTGTTTGGAGCAGAATTCACAATGTTTAAAATTTTTCTAAAACTGTCACTGTACTTCTGTGTTGCTTAAACCGGTAGTGCATTTCTGAAAACAGTAAGCATTTACCACAGCAACTAATAATGCCAGCAGAAATATACTTTTCCATGATGTGTCATGACAAAGAGGATTGCTATTGGTCTGTAATTTGTAATTTCACTATTTTTACCTTGCTTATGTTTTGATCCAATAACAGACTCATTCCAGCTGGTACTTCATCTGTTGCATAAATGCCATTTAACATCCATAAAAGAATGGGATATAGATAATGTATATTACCTTTCAAATCATGAGGCATTATATTGTGCTATCCTGGTGGTTTATTGTACGAAATAGTTGGAGACAATACTACAAAGATAATTTGGTGTAATTTCAGGAAGGAACGCTGAATGCATAATACTTGTTTGCTGAGGAGCTTGCAGACACGGCATCGTCATTTGCCTTCCGATATGTTTTTTTTTCTTTAGGTATTTCTTTATCAGCTTTTTGCAAGGCACCACAGGATTTCTGTGATGGACACTTGTGGACATCAAGATAACTAGGGGAGTGAGGCTATAACAGCTATCGCTGTAAAATTCAACCATGAAGTAGTACTCTAAACCATTTGTAGCGCTCAAGGTCAAGCTAGGTTATAAAGTCTGAAACTGACAAGGTGAGCTGGCTAACATGCAAAACAATTTTTAACCATAAGGTGCAGTTAGCTTCAGAGAAGTTAAATTACCATGTTCGCAGCATTTCGCATCTGTGACGTCATAATGCTCCAACAGTAGTAGTGCGTGCATTTTTCTCCTAAGGTCACAGTGCAAACTTAATTGGCAAGTCGCTATATTTAAGAAAGTTCCAAGCAGCACATAAAGATTCTTAAGTATAAATGCATATAAACTCGCCCAACTTTAGGCACTTCTGAAGTCGCATTGATGATTGGTTATTAGATGTTATTAGTGCAAGGGCCAGGCATGGCCAAAGAGTGCCAAGGCTATGGTAATGAGCTGTCAATAGTGCATGAACTGAGTTTCGAAGGGTAGATGTAACACGTCTGTATAGAGGTCTAAAAACACTAGTTGTAAAGTGCGTAAAATGTATATGTATTAAAACTATGATATGACACGTGAGTTAGCAATGGGTATAAGAGATATGCAACAAGGGGATGTAATACTAAAATGTATGGGTGTCAGTAGCACTAATGCCTCAGCAGGACCCTTGAACGCAAGGGCCTGGAAGAAAGTGTAAGAGTGGGGTTGAAGATTAATATGCCGAAGACAAAGATAATGATGAATAGATTGGCAAGGGAACAAGATTCCAGGATCGCCAGTCAGCCTCTAGAGTCTGAAGGAGTATGCTTACCTAGGTCAACTAATCGCAGGGAACCCCTATCATGAGAAGTAAATTCACAGAATAGAAATGGGTTGGATCGCATATGGCAGACATTGCCAGCTCCTGACTGGAAGCTTACCATTATCATTGAAAAGAAAGGTGTACAATCAGTGCATTTTACAAGTGCTGACATATGGGGCAGAGACTTGGAGAGCGATAAAGAAGCTTGAGACCAAGTTAAGGAATGTGCAAACAGCGAGGGAATGAAGAATGGTAGCATAAGAGAGCGATTTGGATCATAGAGCAAACAGATGTTCCAATTGACATTAAGAGAAAAAAATGGAGCTGGGCAGGTCACGTAATGTGCAGTTTAAGTAAACGTTGGACCATTACTGTTACAGAAAGGGTACCATGAAAAGTGAAACGCAGTCGAGGACGGCAGAAGACTTGGTGGAGCGATGAAATTAGTAAATTCGCTGGCGCTAGTTGGAATTGGTTGGCGCAGGACGGGGTAATTGGAGATCACAGGGAGAGGCCTTCGTGCTGCAGTGGACATAAAATAGGCTGCTGATGATGATGATAAGCATTATGTTCGAAAAATCGAGCAAGACACAGTACAGCATCCTAAACTTCGGTCACCATTTTACACTGCCATAACAGGCGATAAGTGCGGGATCTGGCTCAGTGTCACCGCGATCGCTCGCTGCCGCGGTGCCTGAAAAGCGACGCTATCCAGTTGCCTATGCAACGGGGCAGTGGCGAGGCGGATACAGACAAAAGTCCACTGAAAAAACAGCGGTGCGATCCAGGCTTAATTGTTGGAGAGGTTTGGCACGGTGCTAACATAGCCGCTGGTACACACCATGCCGCTTTTTATGGTGCGAAGAAATGGTGCTTGAGGACTTGTATAGTTCCGTTTTTGAAAGCTCGAAAGCCCTGAGCAACCCTTTCGGAGCAGTGTTGGGCACAGATTTCTCATATTTTGCCAAAATGTAGCAGCATGTAGCCGAGTTCGCCTCTCGGCGCAGTTGGCACAGCGGTAGCATCACCGCACATAGCAGCAAATAAAGATAATTGATTACAGGGTTCTTGCATTTATGGAAGTATTTTAAATCCTTCACAATCAAGGAGTCGGAATACAATTGCCTTTGGCAGCCAATAAGACTTCATAGGCTTCTGCTGTGAAGATGCTTGTTTCAGCATGCCGCACATCAGATTCTGAGCAGGGACTGACTGCTGCATAAGACACACCGGCATGCAATTCTGATGCATCTGTATAAAATTCTGGGCACGAGTACCTTGCCTGAAGTTTTAGGAAATGCATGCTAATGTGCGTCTGTAAAGCATGTTTAGTGATTTCTACAAACGATGTGTCACACTATGAGCTACCCTTGCCACGACAGTAACAGCTTTGCAGGAGCCATAAGACGATGCTCAAGCAGTGGAACAGCCATTTATTCACTAAGGTTCTTCCCATGAAAATGAGAATAGCTTTCTCACTGCAAGTCGGTTATGGAATAGTGTGGCAGCAGTCATAATTGTTTATGGTGGAATAAGAAGGATGTTCAATGTTTGCATGTACTCTCAGAAAATGAGGAAAACTGGTACATGACCATTCTAGATGAAGAGACCACTCATTCAACATTATGTAGAGGCTCTGGATCTGACTTGTCCTGAAAGCACTGGTCACGAGACAGATGCCCAGATGATGAACGGGGTCTAAGATTTTTAATGTGCTTGGATCACTACCCTAGGCTGTGTGCAAAAGAAATTTTGTAAGGTCCATTGTCTTCAGGTATTTAAGATGGGGAGAATGAACATAAGCTTAGGGTCTTAAACGATTCCTAAAAACTTATGCTCGCCGCTCTTTAGATAGTCAACGTACATGGAACAAAACATGGTGTGTGGAATGACTGTATAAAGTGCATTCATTTTTACAATAAAGAAATGTGTAACTAAGCACGCTACCTTGCGGCACACCAGTCTTGGGTGAATGGTCTAGAAAAAGCATTGTCAACTCTTACGTGGGATGTGCAGTCGGACAGGTAGCTATCAATGGTGTTCAACATGCTACCACGGACACACAGTGCGTACAGATCTTGTAAAATTCTGAAGCACCATGTACCATCATAGGCTTTCTGTCTAAAAATATAGATAAGTATTTATGAATGAAGATGTCCCTAATATTTGCCTCAATGCGGAGTAGATGGTCATTTGTCAACCTGCCCTTCCTGAGTCAAGCAGTTCATTGCACTCCAGAAAGTGCAGAAGATGCCAATTTACCACCTTTTTGAACAATTTGCAAAGGCAACTTGTCAATCCTATAGGGCTATAACTGGTGGATGAAGACTGGTCCTTGCCCTCTTAAGAATCAGGATTATAACAGCCTCTTTCCAAGCAGGCGGGATATACCCTGAAGACTATGTGGCATCAAAAAGAGAGAGAAGAGTTTTCTTCGTTTAAGTGCGTAAGTGTTGTATCATTTCATAAATGATTTAATGATATCCTGGAGCAGAGTTATTGCAGCAGTTCAGGGATACCTGGAGCTCTGCTAAGGGAAATGGACAGTTGCATGCCTCATTGTTTGTATTTAAGGAATGTTCCAGAATAGTGTGAAGAATTGGAGATGTGCTGAAACTGTGCACCCAGAAAATCTACTTGGTTTTCAAGACTATCTCCCTCAGTAATTACCAAAGGTAATGGGCTTGACTGCTGGTCTTTTATTCTATTAACTTTATTTCATACATTTCACATGTCTGTGTAAGAGTTTATACCAGAGATATTTTTGCCAACTTTCTCTCCTAGCCTGTTGACACATCCTTTACATGCTTTAAATTAATTAAGTTTTCTACAGTTGGAGAATCATAAAGGAGTCCCCACGCTTTGTTTTGCTGCTTGCATGCTTTCTTATATTCTTCTTTCAAGAACGAAACTCGTTGTTTGGTGCCACTCCTCTTATTTGTGGGATGCATATGGATGTGCAATCAATAAAGAAAGCTGTGAAGTATGCAACATCATCATCTATGCTTAGGGTGCAGATGTCATCCCGCAGCAATGCACAAGTTCTCGGAAGAACTTCCAGTTGGCTGATTCGACTTTCCATCGACGAAAATGTGGCGAGCATTTATCCTGTTTTGTTGTGTTCAGCACTATAGGAAAGTGGTCGCTGCCATAGGGATCTTTAATAACATTCTACTGGAGGTACGTCATAAGCGCTGGAGATGCTATGCTCAAATCCATGGAAGTGTACGTTTTGTAAGCAGTACTGTATGTTGGTTCCTTGTTATTTAGCAGGCACGCCCCAGTGGTAAGAAAATTTTCAATTAATCGGCCTCTCGCATCACAGCGAGAGTGCCCCAAAAGAGAGCTGCGAGCATTTCAATCTCCAAGGGCCACATAGGGTTCAGGCAGCTCATCTATTAAGGCCTGAAATTCTTGTTTGTGGAGCTGATAATGAGGGGGCATGTAGAGAGAGCAGAAAGTAATGAGTTTATTTAAAAGCACAGCTCGAACTGCGACTGCCTCAAGGGCAGTTCGCAGTTCTAAGCACTGGCACACAATACTTTTATCAAGTACGAATGCAACACTGCCAGTCAATGCGGTAGCCTTATCGTGGCCTTTATGAAAAATAACATATTAGCGGAGAAAGTTTGTATGCTTAGCTCTTAAGTGGGTTTCCTGTACACACAGCACCTTTGGACTGAATTCGTGGAGGAGTTCTTGACCATCATCGAGGTTGTGGAGGAGACTTCCAACCTTCCATTGTATAAGTGTGTCCATATTGAAAATAAAATTGGGCTGTGTATGTAAAAAAAAAAAAAAAAAAGAAAGCATGTCAATTTATCCTACAGAGCCCTTTTGGGACCCTGTAATTCGACGTTTTTTTGGAGTGGTTGAGTGAATCGCGCTGCTCCTCAGGTGCTGGCTGCGCCATACGACTGGGTGTTATGTCCATTGCCTCTTGCGTGGAACGCTGGACATACGCTCCTGCAAGTGGTGTGTTTGCTGTGACAGCCTTGCCTTAGACTGAGCTGCACTGGCTGCTACCAGCACTAGCTGAGGCCCCCACAGTAGGAGCAGCCTTGGCTGCTCTTACCGTAGGGGCAGGTGGTGGTGCCACATGCTCGCGCATGACGTGGGTGAACGCCAAGTGCTGTTATGGTGCTGCCCCCTGATGCACCACTTAGGTGAATGATGCACTCTGCAAATGTTGGCGAGGTACACTGTCACGCTTCTCTGAAAGTTATGTGTCACTTTACTCTTATCACGATTATTTCTTTTTCTTTCTTCCAGACTATGCAGGGTGGCCATCATTGCAACTGATGCAATGTGGCTCAGCATCACAGTCGTGAGCAGAATGCTCTTTAATGCTGCATTTGCGCAAGTAAGCTGCCCACGGCAGCTCCGAGAAGCATGGCCAAACCACTGGCACTTAAAACAGCGCCGCAGGTTTGGAATGTAAAGTCGTATGCTGATTTTGATGTATCCTGTTTCTAGGGTCACCGGTGTGCTACTAGGCGACTATTAGGTGTTTCGTTATTAGCTCCTTGTCACATCTGATCTTGATCCTTTGTACATTGATTTTATATTCATCCTTCCACGAGTTCCTCATTGCTCAAATCTATCAGGTCATCCTCTGAAATTGCACTTTTGACAGTATTCATGGTTCGGCGTGCCATTACGGTGACAGGGATATACCCAAATGTCACCAGGTTGGTTAACTTGTCGTACTGCACTTTGTCTCCGATTTCGAGTAATAGGATCCCCACTGGCCATCTTGGTGGCTTTATAGGCCCTTCTTACGGTCTCTGTGAGACACTGACACAAGAAATGCTGAAATCATTCTGGCTTTCTTGTCCTCTTTCTTGCTATGAATTACGTGATATTTAGGGAATGTTTCTTTGTTCTTTAGAAAGAATTGAAAGGTAGCATCAGTGCACCTCCTTTTTGAGGGACAATTAGTTGAGAAGGGTTTGGAAGATTCCATGATATGTGTAGTATATATGGCAACGATGCCAGACACCCAACACCGAGCCCAATGAGGGGACACGGTAGGGTATGTGGTGAAACAAGCCCTACCATGCCAACTGTACATTTTTGCTATAACCACACATGTTATAACCAAGGCTGGTTACAACACACCAGGTTAACCCAGGCCACCCGGGAAGATGAAGAAAGTGTGCCAAAGAAGAGTAGATGGGAGAGATTGTAGAAAAAGGTCCAAACACCCGGCACTGGCTCTACCGCCAGGATCCCCTTTCCCTGAACACGGCTAAGCCCCGCCTGGTTAATCGTGGAACAGCCTAAACCTCCATGTGCTCGAGTCCGTGGTGTCTCAACACACCAAACAAGTGCTGATGCAGCCGTCTCTGTAGGGTCTGAAGTGGCGTTGGCAGGTGTGCGATGTGGAAAGAATGAGGCAGCAGCCGCTTAGCTCCATTCAATCACTTCAAAATTAATTTAATGTATATTGCTTTGTGTGGGTGCATCTACACCACATGCATGTGTGCAAACAGACACACGCTCTCTCTCCAAGTGGTTTAGGGTAAAAGCCTGTAGATAAAACAAATACAGTGGTGTGATAGTCTGCAATGTCACATACCTTACTCAGTCGGAGCTCCTTGTGCCTTTTGACAGTGATTAGGCCCCTAGACTCTAGCAGGGTGCTGAGGGATTGGAAGTCCGACTGGTCGGTGGAGCATTGGTGCCTCTGGCAGATGCGCATGTAAGCTTCTTGAAGCTGAAACAATTTACCGTTGAATGTCGGAAGATATTAATAACTTTAGTACACAAAAGTGCTATTTCAAATATAATGCAGGATTGTGCTTGCAATAACCACAGCAAGAAGAGGAAGGTAATTACAGTAAGTACATATTTATAATACAGTATTTGCTGCTTAGATTAAGTCAATTATTAACACACTTTCTAGCCCTGCATAAGGCAGAATTATTCATAATTTTAAAAATTCACTCAGATTTTCTTACTAATCGCATACTGCAACCATCAACATGGTTGTGCTGCACTACAGATGAAATGCACAAATCTTGCAGAACACAGACTTGATAGGTATGAAGATTATTTGGCTATTTCAGTAAAAAAAAAAAAAAAAACCACCTTGGGAACATATTAACAATGCTAAATGCACAAGGAACATGAGTAGACAGGTGCTGGTACTGGCTACTTATGTTCCTTGTCCTGTGCATGAAGTATACTGTAGCCACTTTGAAAGATGGTAGAATTTATTTCAGTGCTATTTGCAGCCACAGAGCTTCAAACAAAAAATATCTCAAATGAATGCATTCACCTTTCCAAGAGGCACGTGTCGCAACTTCTTGACTTTAAGCAGTGCCACCAATGTGCATAGCAATAGCTTCTGCTGCAATGGCAAGGTGGCATTAAGATCCTTGCTGCCCATTGCTGAGGATCCAAACACATCTGCCAATACAGAAGAGATGTGGGCCATGTTGACAACCTTGAGGGATGCCTTCTTGGGAGAGCCCAGATTATAACCTGTGAAAGTGCATGAACACTTGAAGTATGTGCTTGTACAAGACAAGAAGTAAGACTTGACATGCAAACTTCAGGGCCATTGCAAATAAGACGAAGTGGGCTCTTACCCATGCCCCTCAAATGTGTTAAGCCCCAAGTAAAATTACTACCAGTCCCCATTATTTTCTTCCTACAAGAATGGTGTACATCTGAGTAAAACTTCTAGATATGCTACTGGAAAATGTAAGGTTCAATTAACAAGCTTGTCCAATGAAGTCCCATGTAGATGAACTGCCAGGACGAATGTCCATACTCAAGTGAAACATTACTGCCATTTTACACAGCATGTAGGATGTGTCAATAGGACACTAGTATAGGTTAGCAATACAATAATGCTGTTTAAAATAATTCACATGAAGCATCACAAGCTAGACTGTTCTGGGTATGCTCTTGGATCACTTGGATTTTGCAGTAGTTTAATCATACCATGCTCAGGCCGTGGAACTAGCACCTGCTGAGTCTTGGTGGAACGTTCTACAACTTCAACAGCTCGCCTGAAAAATAAAAGTGCGTAAGAAGCAATTACTTAGTAATTCTAATCTAGTTAAATTTTAGCAGAACTAACACTGAACACATGTCGCAGAAGTATCAGCTTGTGAACTTTCAATGCATTTAAATCTGCTTTTTCAACTCTACAATCACTCATATCATCAAATGACATTTCAGTGTGCCACAAGTTAAAACTGCTGACAGAAGAGAAGGAAGCTCAAAGTACAGAGTAAAAAAAAAAAAGGGGGGGGGGGGGCCATACCTGCATATATCCAGTGCCTTCCGGACATCTCCTGTGCAAGCAGCAATTTTTCGTGCACAGAACTGAATGGCTTGAGGCTGGATTACTGCATGACACTGAAATAAAATACGAACAGGTCATAAGGAATGAAAGCCCCACAAATGCAGCTGCAATTTGAACTGATTTGCCATGTTCCAAAAAAAAGTTGAAGCTGAGTGTACTTTGCAGGTGTAGAGTAGCCTATTCAATAGAATTGAAGTAGTGGGGGACTGTGGATTAATTTTGACCACCAGGGGATCTTTAATGTGTCCCCAATGCATGGGACACGGGCATTTTTGCATTTCGCTCTCATCTAAACGTGGCCACCGTGGCCGCGGTTTGATCCAGCGACCTCGTGCTTAGCATTGCAACACCACGGCCGCTAAGCCATTTCAGCACATAGAGCAGCCTACTTTTGCCAGTGAAATGCTGTTACAGCTGTGCCAGACGCAAGATGAGAAGAGAGAATTTGTTATAGGAAAAGCATTGCCTGAGCTAGCACTGTACTCTGGCCTTCCACTCTGCACAGGGGAAGGAGGAAAGGGAATGCAAAATAATTATGAAAGCCAAAATTATGAAGGAATCTGTACAGTGGAACCTCGTTAAATAGACCTTCAAAGGGAGCTGAAAATTATTAGAATAAAACAAAGTTCCAACAAAAGATAGCCCCTTTGAACACGGAGCTCAATAATGTGCACGGGCGGTGCACAATACAGTCGCCGAACGGTAATTCAGGTTCCGAAATGTCGAAATCACCAGAAAATCAGTACTCCACAAGTGGCCAGAAAAGCTGGTCCACATGCTGCTGCTTCCACATACGCTTGCATGCGACCAACCTGGTCAGTCTATATTCGAACCATTGTCATGGCTGGTGCTAAAGATGGCCAAAAGTAAAATCTCCAAATGTGCCAACTATCCATCCTTTGCAACTTAAACAGAGGCCGACCATGCTCCCATGGCCGTATGATAGCCGGTTTATTCGCAACGGTAATTGTCCAGCAGCTCCCTTACTTTACAACTAACATAAATGGTGGAGCTGGCGCCTTTTGAAACAGCTTGATGATTGTGACTGACGAAAATTCGTAACAGATGCCAAAGGGGTCACCGAAGACCTTGTTTCAATTTCTCACGTAAAGGAACAAATCCAGACATGCAGAACTGGCATGACAGACTGTAAATGCAATCCCTTACTGGAAAGGCCAGAAGCCCTTCCAGCCTCTATACCCCTACAACTTAGAGGCTTGGCTTGTGCCACTGTTTGGGCAGAGGCAGCTATGACTGGATTTACTAGGCTTTGCACCTTTCGATGTCGAGGAGGCACTGACAACTTATGAAAATATCAATATTTTTCCTATACTTGGTCAACTTCGTGGCCGAATTCTCATGTGGTTGTGGCAGGCGGAAGGGGACAGAAGTTGAATTCTGAAGCGGTGCTCTGTAAGGTTTTCTAAATATCTGTGAAGCTGTCCGAATAGTCGATCAGCGACTGCAACACATCACTGCGGGTTACTGCCTTACCATGCATTTTTGTAAGTGCTGCTTCAGAAATTAGATCATTGAGTGAGTGTGGATAATTTGTGCCACAACGACAAAAATAATTGCACTGGTATGCCCCTATCAGATGGTCTCACAGCATTTGCAGCTGGTCATTCTTTGGCGATGCGGAACAAGCATAATTCTTCACTGCATCATTTGCTTATCCACTGAAATGTGGCATTTTGCACCGGTTACATGGAGGCAGCACATGCACTGCGGACTTAACATATCCCACAAAACTAACAGGCTCAATTTTTACACCAAAGTTGTTAAGGGATACTTTTCTCAGGATCGTGTCCGTGTGGTAACACAAAACTATCATCAGGATTGGCTCCAGCGTAGTCTTCCACACCTGGTTTGTTGCTGCCCTAGCGCTACCGTGCGAATGCACTCGTGCTCCCGCATTCCTCGTTGTCATTAATTAATTAACACAATCACGTAACCAATTTTACGGCAATGCAGTTAAAGGCTAGTTCCCCCAGGATTGTGTCCATGTGTAGACACAAAACTCTTCATACGTGGGCTGATCTTGAAGATATTCTAAAAACAGTTGCACCCTTTGGGGTGCATATTTGCCACACAACAATAATAGTCATCTGTCTTGTCCGCATTTTCTTTCTTTAACGCGGCGAGCCCGGCACTTTCCAGTAACGAACGGCATGCGCGTTATCAGCATGACATAGCATTCCCAACAGGAAAGTAACGAGTGCAGAGTTTTCAAGAAAGGAAATGTGGGCAACACAGATTACGATTATTGTTGTGTGGCAAATATACACTCCAAAGGGTGTAAACTTTTCTTAGAGTGTAGTGCAATACCAGGCCGACCTGTGACGGAGGTGAAGCAGGCGTGAAGCACTCCCCATACGTGGGCCGATCTTGGAAGATGGTGGAATACTAGGCCGACCCACGGCGGAGGTGCAGTTTGCCATTAAGGGACCCACATACATAGCTTCACTGGCCATCCTTCTTCACAGAGTGGAAGGACACAGAATTTTTTTGCGGTTCACATTGTTGCGGTAACTGGTGACATCAGACTTCGGTATTTTTCTCAAGTTTGTTTGAAAGGCAGTATATGTGGGAACAAGAAATTTTTTCCGAAATAAGCACTGCGCAGTTCTAGGAGTTAGAATTTACAGGAGTTTTTCCATACTCAAAATATATGAGACTCTGCCAGGAGCAACCGATCAGTTGAAGTTCTCCATTAATTCAGCTTAGGTTTTTCGAATTACCTTGATTTCAGTGTATCAATATAAAGCATGTAATCCATGTAATGCAGTGGTTTCCTTAAGGTCTCGAGTACAGTTTCAGTGAACATCTTGAAGGGGCAGCGCAAGACGACGAAGACAGCACCAACTTGCCCAAATGTCGATCCTTCTACAGTTTCAGTGCTCTGAAAATAGTCCACAAGAGCCCTTGCAGCCGTTTTTGCTGCCGTATGGCTATCCAATGCGCTCAAAATAGCCCCCTTTCAATAATGTTTGTCCCAAGCCTGCCAGTTGTAGAGCGCAGCATGTGCCACTCTCGTATGTAAACAAGGCAGTCACAAAACACATGTTGCAGAATCTCTGGCACTTAACAACATTCACAGTTCATGCTGTCTGCACATTCAATGAAGTCTGCACACCGTAAAGTGAAGGCAGTGTCAAGGCAAATTTATTTAAGCATGTTTGATTGGCTTTGCTTAACTTTAGCACTGCGAGGTGAAAAGTTCTGTTAGGGTTAATTTTCAGTAGGTGCCTGTACTGATGGTCTGGTTGAGCCCAGTGAGCTACAGTCCAGTCTAGCATGAGCAAAGTCAGCAAAGAGTGGACAGAACTTGGCCAAATATCCCAGGTTGGTGGTAATCAATGATGTCCTCGCATGCTGTGGTGTCGTCGTTGTTTCTGTAGTCTCGATCATTGCCTCTGCACGAATGATCCCATGTTCATTGCCATGTTGACAGACGCCGCGAGGTCACGTATTTATTTGTACAGCAACAGGAACATGGGGCAAGGTGAGCTGCTGGAGGACTGCATGGGGGCATGGGAATTCTTTGGAAGCCCAGATATACTTGAAGACACACTAATGGTTTAAGCAGTGCCTACGAAGAAGTTCCGGGATAGTGGCAAGAGTGAAACCCAAAAGAATAACGTCTTAGTATGCGAGAACTCCTGAGTAGGTAGAGTCTGGACAGGTTGCTAAACATGAAGACAAGGGATGGTGTGCATGTTGAGCCAGTAGTGGAAGGTGAACATGAAGAGGCTCATGAGATCTGTACCCAACTATTGTCCACGATTCCTCTATTGTACCTAACGCAAACCTGACATGCAACAGGTGCACCAGCTACTTCTGTAATAGTGTGCGCAAGCAGCAACCTATCAGTTGAGCTGCTACTCATAAGAGAAGCCTGCACTAACCACCTGTGCAATGGTGCCACAGTAGTAGGGGGCCCAATTTCTAGCTCTTCAATATGTTTTTAAAGGGAGTGCAGATTTCAGCTAGAGGAACTGTGTTGGAGAAATAGTTTGAGGAAGTAAACACACCCAGCATCTGTGAGGATTGCTTGCTTTTGTTTTTTTAATTTTACATGGACTAGCATTGATGCCATTTGGTTTGCTACTGTCAGACATAGAGAGTAAAAAAAGAACTTGCAAATATGTACCAAGAATAATAAAATCCATTTACACTATTTCAATGGAGCTCAGTCAAACATATTTCGCCAATTTTCTCTGCCTCACAGAAATGATGGGTGACAAACACAATTTCACAGGAGAGAGTAATATGGCACTATAAGAATGGGAGCAAAGAGCATTTCATACCTCACTAAGCCGATCCGTGAGTATGGCTACTATTTCATCTCTAGAATAGGGTGCAAAATGGAGCAATGTTGGTCGACAGCCATAGGCTTGCAGGTGTGGCAGGACACGATCTGTGAGATCCAAGGCATTGGCAATTCCTGGGCACACAAGCAGAACCTCATCAGCAATGTTTCAGAGAAAACAAGATAGATTTCTGAATACAAGACCGACAGAAAAGGTTGGAAAATTGGCAACAGCCACAACTACCAATTTCAAACTAAGGCACCATTTTAAAGCGTTAGCTTCTCTTAGCTCGGTGCTCAGTTTTGCACCATCTGCAGCGAGAAAGATGAACAAGCTGTCAGAAAGTGCTTTCATTGACAGAAGTGCACATGCCGCAGTGTGCGCTTCCACCAATGGAGAGGAGTGCTCATTAAAGTGACGTAAAGCTCAATTTCCTGTAACACCACCAGATGGTGTTGCCTTCCGTGCACCACAGGTGGCAAAACGCACTGATTGCACCTGCAGAATTGTGAAAGTTGTGCCTTGCTCAGTGCACACACCTGGCTGCACCAATGTATGCTTAGAAAGCTGGCGAGCACTTGAGCATCGGAAAGGAGTGTAGTTTGTAAACTCGAATGGATCTGCATTCCTAGGTCAGTCTTGGTATTCTACACTGTTCAGTTTCATTGCTACAGTTTGTTTCACAGTGTTTTTTTTTTCTTAACAATAGTTAGAAGACTGTGTAGATACAAATTCAGTAGCAAGATAATAGGAAAATGCATAGCTCTCACCATAAAGAATAACCATGGTTCCTTTTTTTAGTACACCACAATAGGAAGAAAGGGGGTCATTATTTTCATTTATTAAGCACAAGTAATTTCCCCTATGTTGTCCTTGGTGTCAATGTTTGTTGGCTTCTCATGATATGACCACAATAGGAAGAATGATGATTCACGAGCACAAAATTTCATAATTTTTATGTCTAATACCACAGAAGCAGTGCCTTAAATCAATATGATCCCTTGACAACTAGCCTCTAATGAAGCTCTTCTGAAGAACACCCAAGCAATTCTGAAATTTAACAAAACACTTCAAATAATGTGAACTCAATTTCTGCAAGGACCTGAGTTTTGTGAATCTGCAAGTTTATAAAACAAAATAGTTTCCACAAACAACCTGCACTGCATATAATAAATTGTCTTATAGGGCTAACTGCCCTTCGAACTCATTAAACTGTCACTTCCTACGAATTACTTGGAGCATTCAGATTGGACCTATAACACTGAGCTTCTGAATAAAATATTGCTTACAGCATTTTAATTGAATTCTAGGAAATAAAGCAGTAGCCTCATCAACCCTAATGTTTCCCAAAATACATCCCCCTACATGGAGTGTTGTTTTTCACTGAAAAAATGCATTTGTGGTATAGCAGAAACTGATAATGTCTATAGCCCAACATGTCATCTGAGTAATCACAGTGTACAGCATATAAAAAAATGAGAAAAAAATTTAAGGCAAGTCAGCTGTTGCCAGAAAAGGAGCAATGGCCTTTATTTTTTTGTGATAAGCTTCGCTACAAATCAATAATGTTACATTATCACAAGGGGCAATCACTATCTTGAGATTCAAGATGCAATTAGCTTGTACATTAAGAAAAAGGGTTTATTGAGCAGAACCAGCAACCCTTAGCAAAAATACTAATTCAATAAGCTCACTGCTGCCCTAAACTTTTCAACCTACCACAGGAACATAACACATATCCTGCTACTGTCAGTAAACATGGTCAATTTATTTATTTTATTATTATGCTTGATGAAGATGAAACTTGCAGTTCAAGATAATTCATGCTTTTCCTTGCACAGAGATCATATAAGACAGATATTGCCTAGATCTAATCAAAACGGCGCTATACTTACCAAAAATTATGGCACGAGAATTCTTCAATTGAGGAAGCTCGAAAAGTGAGTACAGCACTGTTTGGTTCTTGCTGTCGAGTTGGTCAATTTCATCCATCACAACTATCCTGCAGCCAAAGTCAGAAAAAGTCAATGAAAAAGAACAGCAATAATAACTTGACACAAACGGGCCCAACGTTGGTACCAACGGGCCCAGCACCAGACTCTTCTAAGCAATAATAAATTGAGATGACATTTCACTTTGCAAGTGTGCTTGCACTGGTACATCTGCTGTTCACAATGAAATGGAAAAAACGTCATCCACTTCAGAGTAGCATGAAGCGACTCTCGGGTCGGTGACCTGTTCACAAAACTCCCTCCACTTTCCCACAGAACTCAATTCACCAAATCACAGACACTATGCAAGTTGTTAATACTGCATGGTGATGGATAAGCACACTCTTTACATTGGTTGTTCTTAAAAACACTCACATAGGATGGCCCTTGGTAGTGAGTCTTCTACGTATCGTCTCAAGGTGATTGCTACATGTAGGCGACAAGCCAAGACCAGCAATAATTTTCTGGTAAATAGCAGAGCTGCTTTGTAGTGTCATGCAGTTGACAAACACATACTGGAATTTGAAGAGATCCTGAAATGATAAAAACAAGGCACATTATATTCCTCACAGTCACACCGAACATATCTATACCAGTTGTGTCAGCAGTGTGTGTGTAATAATTGTTAGGGCATTTGAGACAAAAATTATTTTTGATGGCCAATTTTTATAAACAGAGGCAGGCATAAGAAACTGTGCGATAATCACAAATAAGCACCTGAAAAATAAATTTTGCTAATTTTTAATAATTACATTTAGCTGGTGGCTTAATTAAAGCTGGTCAGTGCTCATGTACCCCAGTTTTGAAATATCTGTTCGCAAACTTCCAGTATGCACTGGCACTCCTCATTTCCCTAGGAGCATTCCTTAACATTTCTGAAAAAAAAAAAAAAAACCTTTGTGAAATACCAATATATTATGTCTATACTTTTAGGGATGCATATCCTGAAACTAAGTGCAAATATTCACGATGTCGGCATGCAGGAGGATGAATAAAAGAATAGGAGAACGAGTTCTTGTATTCAACCCCCTGCACACTGATCATCATGGATACCTGTTATCGTCACCTATTCGCAACCATATTGTAAATCTAAATACATCGAGCTATAATCAGCTTCAATTCCGCACTTGCGACATGTACAGTACAGTCATTAAGAAAAACAGCCAGTTAATAAAGGTTGGCAAATTGAGCGTATCAGCACAGTTTCCGGTATCCATTGGCCATCCACAATTATCATTGCTTCAAATAACTCAAAACACTCGGGGCTGAAACACCGTGTTATGTCATGCATTTAGGTTGACAACTTACCTTGGATGACTCGAGTATTTGTGACAGACAAGCAGTTTTGCCGGTGCCGGGTGCGCCAGAAACATACAGACTACCGGAGGAGCCGGCACGCAAATTAGAGTGCAGGAAGTCTTTCATTGCCTCCATCTCCCTTTGACGACCGACAACGCGGACGCTTGACTGTGACGTTAAATTCTGCTTTGCCTTCTGGTACAACGACGCTGCAATGAAAGGGATAGATGAGTTCAGAATATCACTATTTGTAGACGATTACTAGACAAAAAACAATGCGAGACAACGTTCCTAGTTTAGTTAGTGCAAAACGTCTATGTGCGTCATCAAGAACTTTGAACAAAATACACTTACTGTCGGGCGTGGAAAGACAGAGGGAAATTATATTTTCATGGCTGGATATCTCCTTGGCTTTCTTCGGCGATTGCGATGTAGGGGAATGATGTGACCCTGAAGAAAGGAAATAAAACATATTTTGGTGTAGTAAGCCACACAATGCAGTAGAATTTCTTTCTAAATGACGTCAGCAGTATGAAAAAAAAATCATGCGAGCCTACCGTTACTATCGGACGAAGGAGTAGATACATCACCGGAGAAGAGCCTCTTGCTAACTCGGTGAATTTGGCGCGCACTGTTCTCGTCGAGAAGGGCTTTATTAGAGTTGATGGGCGATTTACTGCTTTGTTTAGCCTTCGCAGCACAGCGTACGGATTTTCGCACGGGAAGCTGAAGAACGGACTGGGTGGAAGGCATGCCGGCAGACTGCGATCGTCGCTTGACAGCGTAAACGGAGAACAGCAACGACGGGAAATCCCTTACAAGTGTGTCGTGCTTACTATAAACACGCTTCCTCCTGGAAGATGACGAAAGCCTATCTTTTCTGACAAACGTGAAGAGAGGCACTTGTTAAGGAGTTGAGCACCGCAAGTAGAAGCACAAAACCACACTGCAATCGCTCAGCTGATAGCGCACATTTTGCGCGCGAACTGCTCGACTGCTGCCACGCCACACCGGCCACCTTCCTCCGTGCCGGCCACACTGTTATTTCCCGCCATTTGCACTGGCTTCTGATTGGCTAATCCGCCATTAAAGCCGCAGATTTCTCTCTTCGAAATTTAGAAGTAAAATTACTCTAACACGTGTAAATAAAATTCAATATGTTAAGTCATTTTTTAGAAATGCGCACACAACTTATAATCAGACCGGTTGACACCGATAGGTGACGCTACTGATTTCCGTATCGAAAACGTAGATACACAAAAAAGAAACTGTCGCGGGCTGTCCCCCTTGCCACGTAGGGGTACACGTTAGGTTTGTGATCAACTTCGTTCTTTAATGTGTTGATCGAAATATTACTGGGGGTTGACCGTTTCATAAGATGGGCGGCTCACAAAGTAGTGCCATTCCTGGAGGTGGCACGGAGGGATATCACGTTTTACGGGTAAGAAGCCTGCACGTATTAAACATGCCGGTACTGTCAGCATAGTTCACCATCGCATTCCTTGCGCCCGAAGACAGTAAATATAACAGCATGGTAAGGAATAGCGCATTATAAAGAAAATCAAGAGGTTGAAGTACGATACGTTTTGTGATGTGTATCAGATCACCGTGTGTGCTGTTGGTCTGTCCCCTAAAAATGGGCCACTGGTGCACTCGGCATGTGTGACCGTAACCGTACTTGCAGTTTTGAACAGTGCCATACCGATTGTGTGCAGAACGAGAGCCTTTGACCACTCGTTCGTTGCGTCCGTTTCAATCACAACGTGACGGTATACCAGATGTAATAGCGACTAAGCCCCTTCTCTACGAGCGACAGCCGTTACCGAGAAACGTGCGTGTTGGAAGGCATACCTGACTTTACTAAGTGTAATATTGATGGCTTTTCGGTAAAAGAGACGACTTACGTGCAGCCTGAAGTATGCAACCTACGCTGTGTTCGAGCTATGTTATTTCACTTTGACTTGTGCGTGCTTCAACGGTTGGGAAAACCTAACACATCAGTAATAAAGTTACATAGATATATATATATATGCATCCGAACGAGAAAGAAAGAAAACCGAGGGTTTGTTGGCTTCTTTACACACACACACACACACGTGTGGGTGTGTGTGTGTGTATATATATATATAAACAAACAGCAAATGTATTTTTACGACTCATGTCTAGTTCTCGCTCATCGACTTGCAGACACGGAGGTGTGGTTAACAAGGCCCGTGATGCTAATCGTATCAAGCATGTAAACGATATTGTAGAACGGAACTAGTGCGCTTTAGTATTTGTATTTATGCTTGAGAATGTTATTGTTTGTGGTCTAAGCAAACCTCTTGCTCGCGTGTCCATGTGGTACATCCATTTTTTGCATATTTAGAAAGATAACCTGCATAAAACTAGAGTTAATATTCAGACTGAATGACATTCACCATCTCTGACCTGTCTGCATCTAGGTTCAAGACAATTCTCCCGGACATAAGGCTGGGCTGGAGGCTTTTTTCGATTTTATAGTTGCCATTGGGAATACACGTTTGGTATGTGCCTTTCAACAATGTTTTAATGAGAGTTATTGCTTTGTCAGATATGAATCTTGTGATAACCTTAGGTTTTGTGTTACAGGACATCTGCACTTGATTATATGCGCAACCTTTTGGATACTGACTAGATATATTGCACTGACATGTATAACATATGGTCAATGTGTACACATACATTAGCTTTGCTTCTGGTTCAGCATGTTTGGATAGAAAAAAGAACTAGTAGAACTGACCCAGATTCACTTTCACATTTTAATAAACATGCAAAAAGAAAGAAAAAATATGCTGGCCAAGAGTCGTGTGATGCTTTAGACAGGGCCAAAAAATATGCTGGCAGTTTTGTTCAAAGTAAGCAGTTCCAAAATCTGTTTACCACATTTACATAGCATAGCTCATTATAAATAATAATTTCCTGTTATGGTGAGAATTGAATGACATTGTAAGTATGAACCACAGTGATAAAGGAAAAAGCTTTCCTGCAGTTGATGCATGTTATCTATATTTGGCCATATATATTTACTCAGTAATTAAAGTTTGAAGCCAGATGAGAACCATTCAGTGACCTGGGATTTCTTGTTGGCTTAGTTCACTTATTTTTGCATTTTACACACACTTAACCAGGCAAATGTACATGCTGAGTGTTGTAATTACATGCTCTTTAGCACTTGTGTGTATAGTTTTTCACCATATATATATTTTTTTTACTGATAGTTGAGTGTATGAGCAATGCATTTTCATGAGGCAGTTGCACATTGTTCGTGGCAGCAGCACTATACCACACTTATTTTTGTATTGGCTACAAAAATGGCATGTTGCAAAAGAGGATGAACTTTGTATGGAGGTCATAATGTGCTGGCTTGCTTAAAATTTGGTTTGTATTACTGGAAAAAAAGAATTGTCTCTGTGCACTTAAGTACGTTCACATTGGAGCATTTGGTGTCAAGTGCAGGAGTGATTTCCTGCCACGGGACCACTGTGTCATTCACATTTCCTGGTTGTCAGTGCTCACATTAGCAACAAGTTTTGAAGCAGCCCCATCCACCATTTCTTTTTGTTTTTCCTAAAGTGACCTGCCCTGTAGCGTCTATGGCAGAAATGAGGAGGAACGTTGACAGTACTTTTCATGTTCTGCCTTCTTGTTCATTCTTCTGCATTATGTTTTATGACTCTGCAGATAGGCTTCTGCATTCTCAGTTTAAAACCAAACACTGAAAATAGTCTTGCCAAATTTATTTTCTTAAATTCAGTTTTAATTGAAGGGCAGTACTCCAGTTTCATAGGGGAAAAATAAGGGTATAGATCTACGTTTGGGATTTTAGTAATCTTAAATATCACAGCACAGAAGCAGCACAGATCTGGCATATAGTCAGTACTCATTATGCAAGGGAAATATGAAAACTACATTTCTATATGATGATACTTTGAGGCTCCATGGATTCTGAAAGTGTCTACTTTACTCTTGACAGTTTATTGATAAACAGAAGTTACAGTGATTTCTATATGAACCAAGCCTAGTGAGCTTTGATTACATTACCCATCACAAAAACGACCCCAAAGTGCAAAAGTAAATCTGTGACAGCACAACGATAGTAGTGCGGTCTGGGGGCAAAAATTAAAATGGGAACCATTGGCCTCCATCTCCTCTGCATATAACTGCAGATAACCAACCTGTTTTGCCAAATAAATGCAAATAGAGTCTTGAGGAAATCTTTTGCATATCTGTATTGGTTTAGTGATTGTCATTAGTGTTTCTTTAATGCTGCACACTTAGCCACCTGGAAATTTGACCGTGTGACAATACCTATAAATGACAGAAGGCGCATCAAACTGCCACCTTCTGGATCGGAATAGTTGTAATGCCAATGGAGCCCGAAAATCCATGACCTGTGATTAATTTTCCGCAAGTGAGTCAACAGGAGCAAACAAGCCAAAATCCACTTGTAATGAGCACAACTGGACACCCTATAGCTCGCCATAGTCGCCACTTGGCAGCATTTTATTGCTACACTTTGAGAGGGTTCACAAAGTTTAATAGCCAGTGTGCATTAATATGGCAGTTGCATGTGCCTCATAGTGACTGCATCAACAACAACAAAAATGCAAACAGCTGCTATAAAACATTGCCCTAGCTAAATATATTACCAGTAGGACAGGTAAGCTTATGAATAGTCAATGAAAGAAATACAAAAGCTGGCATGCTTTTATGTGAAGGAAGTAGCCACTGAGAAAAACTGTTGGCTTTCATTTGAGCAGTATACTTGTCAAAGAAGATGAAAATGTTGTTCTAGCGTAAATGTAGAAAAAGTAATCAAAATTTTCTAATGTAGGGAATGCCAAACCCTATCTGTATTTAAGGGCAGAGGGTGAGACATGCATCATAACATTTGCATTGCGAACCCCTTGCAGGTGCATCCACATACTCACATGAAGTCCTCACTGTGTTGCTATTGGCTGACAGTAGGAGAACATTTTTTGCAACAGAAATCAATCGTAGATGGATTGCATTCCATGCCTAGTTTTCTGTCAAGGCCTGTGAAGTGGCAGGGAGATTTTCATTCTGGTACTTGAATGGTCAAATGAACTTGGCATAATGCAGTGGCATGAACAGGCAATAGCTGGCATTTGAAATGTGTGAGTACTTCTGTGGCTAACCTCACAAAGGTTCAGTTGCATAATTGCTAAAAACCATGCTATATAAAATGGCTATTCAGCTTGTTGTTCATGGCCATTTACTTTCCTTCAAGTGCTATGCACACGAAACACAATGAGTCGGTGCAGCAGGTAGTGCTGTTGACCATTATGCACACATGCAACAAACTGTTGTTACAAAGGGGCTACATGTGAAGGGTAGCATGTACAAAATCAGCACTCTGTACAGACACACACAGCATTAAGTCCTGCATAGTGACAGGTATCATTTAGAGAAAGCAGTGCGCATTTTTCCTTGGAAACTGCACACAGGCTCTGGGTGGAAGAGTAGTGACTTCACATACTGATGAGCGAACACAAGTGCATATCCACAAGAAAAAAAAGTAACTGAAGGTCAAGTTATGCACGTACAATGTTATAGTCTAAAGAGACATGTACACTGTCAGTGGCTAGCAGTCAAGTGCCACATGTAGGCTATTGCCTGTTGTGGAAAGAAGTAAACGAATGTAAATATTCATAGGTAGGACCTAAATTTTTTTTATAATGGATAAAAACTGAACGAAAAAAGGCATTGAATTTTCAAGACTAAAAGCAAGAAGCACTGGACCTTAGCTGTTTTTGTTGACTCAGAGCCAAGTTAGAACATTAGGGTTGCTTTTGGCTTTCTGCTGGAACTTACAGAGAACATAGTCTCCTTAATTTTGCTGCATTATTCGTGGGCTGTGCCACTTTTGTCCTCTATTTCACAATTCATGCATTGCAAGCATTGTAATCCTCTGTCAGTGTTCCACGCCAGTTTTGCTCAAGTTTTTTGGCACTTCAGAACTCTACATTGGAAATGTAGGCCATGCAGGCCTCACGCGAAGTCCTTGTAGTCAACATTTGGACAGCTTTCTTGTATGCTGCACTTTTGATAATCAAGTAGCACCTCAAGGCACCATTCCAGTACCACCACAATTGAGCCTATAAATATAATAAAAGAATGCCGGCTTCACCTTACCATTCGTGCATTTGCTATAAAGGCTTAACTGTCAAGAGTAAACAACATGTTGTTCTTTGCTGCATGCCTTCCCTCAGTTGGCACGTGCTGCAAGGTATACTAGTATCATGCTATGCTTGTTCAAAGTGAAATCATGAAGGACTATGTCCAGCACTGTCAAGAACTCTTGCAGAAGTTAAAGCCAAATCAGTGAGGCTTGTGCATTCTTATTAAGTAGCTTACTTGTACTTCGCTGTTAGTCTGCTGCCTTGGAGTCTGTAAATGTGATTTAATTGACGATTCACATTTAGGTAAGAAATAATCCTGCATGGTTTTTTTGAAAAACTTGCTCTGTAGTTGTGGAAAATTCAGTGTAGAACACTTACTTTTACAGTTATTTTCCAGTACCTAATAAACACTTGATATATGTAACCTGCCCCCCCCCCTTTTTTTTTCAGAATCAAGACAATGATGTTCTCAAGGATGTCCTAAAGGCCAACATAGAAAAACCTATTGTCATGACAGTATACAGCAGCAAAACCCAGATGGTGCGGGATGTTGAGATTGTGCCTTCGTCCATGTGGGGAGGCCATGGCCTTTTGGGAGTCAGCATTCGCTTTTGTTCTTTTGAAGGAGCCAACGAAAATGTCTGGCACGTGCTGGTAAGATCTTGAGTGAAGTACTTTACTGATTGGTTTATGAAATTTTGATTGTTTATTTTTAGCTCCTTGTTTACGGTAAATGTTAGTAAACTCCTCTGTCATGATTTGTTGGCTGCTTGTTGGTGAAGCCAGCTTATCCCTGTAGCAACGACTTAGAAAACTCCTAGAGGTTAATCCAGAGTGCTTGCATTTCATTGGCTAGTTCTTGCACTGCACTTTTATGTTCTGTTAACATAACAGCTTGCATAACAGTATCCATTCCACAAGAGAGCAGACATTGTGTAGACTGCTCCCATGACACCCCCTGCAATGGCAGGCAGGGGCTGCAGGCTTTCTGCAAGACATTCCTAAATCTGTCACGAGTGTGAGCTTGGCACGGAATGGCATTAGCTAGTATGGGGATGTAGCATTATGTTTCACTGTCGTACCCTCTTTCAAGCATTCCTAATATGGTTGTGTCATAGTGATGTACATGAGCCTTGTCAACTTGCTGTGAAAATCTAATGTAGCTCATGTCGCTACTGGTGCACATTTGAATTGCCAGCTCATAATAGTTTTGCATTTGAATTATCATTATTATGCTCTGAAAGTGGTTATCAAGCATGTAGCTTCTGTGTTCACCTACCTGAGTTCTGAAATCAAATAGTCCTGCACTTTATTCTCCTTGAGGTCTGCTTTTAGTTTTGAAGTTCTTATACTAAATATAGTGCTTTGCAAGTTCACTCTATTGCTGCAACAATGGTATGGATGATATGGACTAGGGTTGTGTGGCTTGTCAATTGGTCCTGAAGCAAATGCTTGCACGCTTATAGATCATTTTGATCATTATTTACGCACTGCTCTAGGGCAGTTCCTTGCCGATTGGCAAGATGTGCACCTGTGTGCTACTAGCCGAGCACAGCTACCATTTCAGTTTATCATATTAGGTGCACTGCTCCTTCATATCATATTATATTATCATATCTTATCATATATCATCTTATCATAGATATCATATATTATCATATCATATCTATCATATTAGTTGCACTAAAGCTTCCGAAATACAGTGTCTTGTTTGGTGAAAAATTTTGGACTCCCAATGTCAGTGTGCTGTATGTGCTTGAAGGAGAGATCCTACGTGACCAGTGGTGTCAGCAGTGTGTTCATTCACTTCTATGGGCTGTTTAATGTCCATCAGGTGTAGCAACAGCTTCAGGCTTCTTTCTGTAATTCTTTAAAGATAACAAGTACACATAGAACCATTGACCCTTTGGATTTGCTTAAAACTGTGCCTTTTGCAGCAAACGTAATCTCGATTTACTTGCTTGTGTGGAATGCTGGCCAGGTACAAATAATTGTTTAATGTCATGGAATACCTGTAGTAGTTGCCTTTGTCACCTCCTCGCAGAATCTGCCACTGCTCTCTGCTTCATGAGATCATGCAATTTGGTGATTGTACTGGCTTTTCATTTTCTTTGCTCATGTGGCTGGGATGCCGACATTCTTCCTGGCCCGACACCCTGCAAAGCACCTTCCTAGGCTGTCCTGTCCTGCTTTAGTTATTTTTTAGATTTTTCGTAGCCAAACCATAGCGCACTATGATGGGGAATGCTTAGTAACTTACAGCAACTAGTACCCTAGGTGAAGTGATTGCTAGAGTTGCCTTGCAAGCCTTTAAAACACCAACATTTTATCTCAATATTATGTTTTGCTTTATTAGACAGCTGCCGACTCCATGAGGACATTATGTTGCCTCAATTTCTTGAACATGCAAAAAATAATTGTCATCTTTAATGCAGCCTATGCAAAACAAGTGCCGAGTAGAGCATGGCTTCATTGTATGGGGTGTGTTGCGCAGGTCTCCATATGTCGCGATAGTTGCAGGTAGTTGCCACGTGGTATCGCAGAGTACTGACATGTGTCAGTCAGCCTTGTGCACTGGCTTTAAGCCTCAGGATGACTGTGTGGCTGGACTTTCCCATGCCAAATTGAGTTCTTTTTTTCTTTCACCCTACCCTTCTCTGCATTTTGATATGGGATAGGTGTGGTTGTCTGCTGTCACTTCTCTCAGAACGTGGTATGGCCTTCTCACTTTGTGTCTTATTTTTTGCATTAAATTCCTATTGCACTCATGTTTCAAGGAGCCAATAATTTTTTGGGCTTGTGACCACTGCACTGGTCTGACCGATCCACACATTGGTACCATGTGACCTCCACCACCGATTTTGGGCACAGGTGGAGAAGTTCTGCTTAGCAGACCAAAAACCATGCTTCACTTGGCACACGTTTTGAATTTGTAATTTAAAAGGATGGTACAATTAATGTTGTGCTGTACAAACTTGTTCATTATATTTGCCATAGTTAAAGCAATTTCAAGTTCTGAGGAGGATATATTTTTTGGACTGAAACATCGAAAGCTATGGCTCTTTATGCACCTACAAATCATATACATATGAAATCTGCACTAAATTTTCTGTTCGGGTATGAAATAATAATAAAAAACTTTTTCTGGACATTTTTCTGTTTATTTTTACCAATACTCCAATGCTTAAGTAAAAAATGTTGCACACTTAGTGTATTGGGAATGGAAGAGCAGCAGTGATGGGTCCCAGGCAAGTATTCATTGGCTTTGTGTTAGAAATATGGTGCAAACATTGCACTTACATTTTTATTTTTCAGTTTTGTCTCATTCATTCTGTGTTTCTGAAGACAAACAAATTTTTTTTTTCTTCCAGTCAGGACATCAAACAGCTGAGAAAGCAAACATCTGCCATTTGCCTTCAATTTTCGCCTTCTGTTGCTAAATGACCTGTTAAAAAAAAAAAGGCTGACACTACAATGTTTGGTTATTCTAACATACCAGTCTTGTGCCAGAATTGATGAGATTTAACCAAAAGTATTCATGTTAGATGGTGCTTGGATGTTTTGTTCTTGATGCCTTTAATAGTTCGTCATTGTTGCTTGCAGGATGTGAGCCCTCACTCCCCTGCTGAAGCAGCAGGTCTCAGGCCTTATGCTGACTATATCATTGGCTCAGACTCTGTGCTGCATGAGGTAATGTTTGTTTTGGCTTTCTGGTGCATTGCTGACAGTTGCTATCCCTCCAGTAGTTTTCTGTTTTTTCTTGCTCAATGCTTCAAGACGTCCCATCGAAAATTTTTTTCGCTCTTTTAAGAGCATTGTACCTTGTTTGCTTCTAGTAATTTAAATATAACCACTTGAAAACTGGTTTTAATCTACAGGTCCTTTTGTACCGAAGGAAAGTAAGCATTTGAGACTGATTCTTCAGTTATGAGGTTGTTATCGTTGTCCAAAACTTGTCTTATCACTCGTCTTTTTTTGAAATATGTAGTTCTGCTTTTTTTTTTTTGCATGTGAATAGGTAAACATGCCTGTAGCTGTATAAATACAGCATAACATTTATGCACAGCATTTGTTATACCACGAAGTGTGGATTGCTTTAGTTGATAATACTATAATAGAACACTGCTATTGTAAATGAATCAGGGCTTGGCTTGAGTAGTTGCTTACTATATCGGAAGCTTTTTGTGTTTATAAGTGAAGGCTCTCCATATCCTCACTTCAGCCAGTGACTGAGGTGTGTATTAGTCCATCACCAAATGGTAAGGATGTAAAATCAATGATAGGTTAACTGGTACATTAAGAGACCAAGGAATTTGAGCGTTGAGTTTCAGCTTTGGTGGTCTGGTATGTTTAAGTGTGATAAAAGGACATGGTCGAAGTGTCACATTAATTTGCTTTGATTGTGTCGTCTTATTGTGCTTGTATGTTAAAACAGACCAACAAAGCAAGCTAATGCAAACTTTAGCTATTAATAGCAAAGGAGCTGAACATTCTCCACAATGATGCTGCCATACAGCATGCACTTCATCTAATTTTAAAACTTAAAGCCATGAACTCAGCACAGTGGTCACTCCAAGAAGTTGCTGCTCAAGTACGTAATTGCACTGTGACAGTAGCTGGTGTTCCCTTTAACTAAACTGTCAAGTATTATCATTATAAGTTATACATTTACTGCATGCCGAGTTTTACCATCATACAAACTTATGTAAGGGCCGCACCTTTTTCCTAAATTTTGGAGTCTATTTCTTGGTTGCAGCTAATACACAAATAAATCCTAATTAAATGTGTATTTGCAGTGCGAAACACACAGTTGACTGCATAAAGATGGAAAAGTCAATATAGGGAACCAGCACTAGCCAGGAGGTGTTATGCGAGTTTGAGCATCCTACTAAAGTATGCTGATACTGTCAAATAGGGACACGATGAAAACAAACAGTTTTAGTTCTGTGTGTTTAGCATAATAGGAGGATTAGTGAAATAGTGGGATTGAAATGTGCATGCGCAGAACGCTAAATGACCCATAGCATTTATTATACGCATGCTAATTCTCGGGTTTAATGTTACCGTCCTTGCCTGGTTTACGAAGTTTATGTAAAACAAGGCGGCGATCCTTGCCGCCCTCTTTGAACTGAATTTGGTGTTGCTTTTGTAGAATTCCTTCATTCATAGCAGATGACTGTGAACAGCTTTTGCTTAGTCTCAGGCTGCTTCTATGACAGAGTACTATGGATAACCTTATGGCATTTTTGAGATCACTTCTCATTTCGAATGTGTTGAGGCCTAACAAGAGAAGATGAGTATGATGATTTATTGGCATCTCCTCTGAAACGAGGCGATGACAAATAGTCACTTTGCCTGCTTGAGTTAGTCAGGTTTACTGTACATGATTTTCATTCTAGGATTTTGTATACATCTCCTTGATCTTTTTTTTTTCTCTTCCTTAAAACCTCCACCCACTAGGCAGTGTGTTACAGTGCTACTGTTTGCATGCCAAGTTTCACTGCTGGTTGCTTATAGTTGCTAGAATGTTTTTATTTAACCAACCATATCGACGTTGCAACTCATTGTAATGTATACATGCATACTTACCAATGTTGTAATTGGTCATTGAGGCTTGCTTCTTCCAATTTATAAAATGAAACATTGAGGACATCCTTTTAGCATTTGTGCCAGATACAGGAAATGCCAGTAGCTCCAACACCGTACGTGAAATGACGGGCCAGCCTCAGGCATGCATCCTACAGGAAACTAGGCGCTCAAGAATTTCTTGCAACAGCATGCACAGGCCTGATATGATATTCTGAGAAGTCCCTTGCCCGCAAGGTAGTGTCATGGCCCAGTTATAAAACGGCAAGAAAAAAACTGCACAAATGTACTGGCACATATCTGCCGGCTTCCGGCAGTTTCACTTTCATATTTCAGTTCACGATCTAAACCCAGTATTATACCCCAGTGAAACTGGCAAATGTAGTGGCACTTTAAATGAGCACTGCTATTGAGACCATAAGTTCCACGAAGCGAGGTACATTCGAAAAATGTACTCTCTGGTGAGTGTCACTAAACCTTTTAGTCTTACAGCCTGCAAATGGCACTAACGGCAAAAACAACTCGCTCATAGTGAAGGCTAAATTAGTCTGTCTGACAGGTATTGGAATGGCTTGTGGGCATACTGTAATTCATGAGGCATGTTTCACTGCACAGTATGGCTCCACTTTTCAGCAACTGTAGAATAGTACTCTCCGAAGCTATTCACTGCTTCACAGCACTTCTCTTCGTCTACAATTTAGCATGCAGCCGACGTCCATACCACAGTTTGTCACACGTGTTATTCCATCAACTGAGGAGTGCCTGCAGGCACACGCAGAGGAGATGGTACTACCTGTCATGCAAAGGAATTGACTCTACTTATAGTTCCTTGATTATCGAGAGGAGTTCATTGGAATTTTTCTTTAGAAACACCTTAGCTTGATGAGCAACCTGCGCAAGGAGCCTGCGCTAGTGCTTTCTCTTGGTGTGCCCGCTTGGATAAGCTTTTCAGCAATGCTTTCCTCCATGTTTTACAACATATGGACCCCAAAATGCTCGAGCATGGTGCGAACGCCACTTGTCTCGTAGACAGGGTAGCCATCACTCACTTGCTGTGGCACTGCCATTGCCGCCACACAAAGTTTCTCTTCACGAAAGGAAGTTGTGGTCGAATACATGTACAACTTATGAAATCGTCTTTTTTTTCTTTTTCTCCCTATAATGTTCTTTAAAATGGGGGGGGTTGCCTTTACCTGCCACAATGTACTCTGAACACAATGGATGTGGGCATTAAAAATTGTGTATGAAAAGTGGGTATTTCCAGATGCTGTCACTGTACTGTTGGAAAGTTTAATAATTAGTGTGCTCAATTTGTTCCCTTGCAGTAAAGTTGCATCAAGCCTGCCTTCCTCTTCATTTTTTTTTTCTTTCTGTGGATATTTTGCAGTCTGAAGACTTGTTCACACTAATCTATGCCCATGAAGGCCGGCCGCTGAAGCTGTACGTGTACAACACTGACACTGATGGCTGTCGAGAAGTTACCATCACACCTAACATGTCTTGGGGTGGTGATGGAAGGTATGTGGCAGCATTTCTTAATGTGAAGTTTGCATAGCATTTTTCTTAGCTGTAAGCATGTGGTTGTGGTTTTAAATGGTGTTTAAAGATGAATATTTTATGGCTGGCAGAAACATAGCACATGCCTTGCTTTTTATGTTAAAGTGACCATAGAGAAACTCATGCATGCCAGCTGACATACTTTGGAGTATTTCTTTAGGGTCAAGCAGCCAGGTGCCTAGTGTGTGTCTATGAAATGCTTTATGCAGTGAATGTGCACCATTTCATATTACTTTCTCCTTCAGTAAAAGTAACTGAAAAGGCACATTTTTTTTCTTTTTTGCCCTTTGGTTCTTGTTGAAACTGGTGATGAATAAATGTTCAGTTAAAGCCATTTATATAAGCTTGCAAAAAGCTCTGAGAGTTTGATATAACATGTAATTCGGTGTTCTGTGAAGAATGCATCCGACTTCAAGGTGGGTTTTTATAGAAGTTTACTGGCAGGCTGTTTAAGAGATGAAATAGTCCTGAGCTTGTTTCATCTTCATAGCTTGATTGAGAATGAATTTTTTTACTGCTGTTGAGAAATGCAGACTGCTGTTGAGAGACACGGAACATGTAAACTGCAGCCTTCTCTAGTTGTACACTAGGACCATATCAAGCTGATTTCACAAAGCATATGCTAGGATGTGCTTCACAAAACTAGCTAAAAACCAGGGTGAGAAGCTGGCTTGGCTGTTAGCTGAACCTTTCGAAGTCATGGGCTTGCGTGTCCATTGGCTGGCACACATTTGCAGACAGCTTCTGCTTCTGCAACAGCTTCTCCAGCTGCTTCAGTTAGTTGGACGGCCCAGACCTGGTCTCGCTGGTCTGAGCTGAGCAGCAGCGTCTCCCACTGCTGCCAGTTTTGAATATTGCAGCCCTTGAAAGGAGCCACCTTCAAGCATGCCCATAGAATATGTGGCAGATCCGCCCTACCCATACATAATTTATTTACATTGATCATTATATTGCCCTGGATAGAATCTGCTGCAGGCCACCAGGTTAGGGTACTTCAAAATTTTAGAGAACTAACATTTTGCAGGGAAGAGACAGGTGGCACATTAGTTTATGTGTAGCATTATTGTCAACATCATTAATGTGCCCTTCTCCAGGTCACGTCAGTTCTTGGCTATACATCAGAATTTATATAGCGCCATCTAGGGAGTGTTCTGCGGAAGGATCTTTAATGCTAAATTTGCATAATAGGCCAGATCCCTGATTCACTCTGCAGATAAATATAATGCGGCTGAGCTGCATTTGATTGCGCTGCTAGCAGCTGATTCCGGTGTCCTTGTGTGTGGCGTGATTCGGCAGCACTGAGCCATGTCATGCTTGTCTGTGGAATTTGGTGCGTACTGTGAATCCAGCTTAAAAATGGTTTAGTAGCTTCTGAGATAAAAGCAGTATAGCAGACTTCCGTTCATTCGACCCTGGTTAATTCTATTTTTTGGTTAAATTGATCCTGACCAAAGGTCCCGGCTGGTGCCCATGCATTTTTATGAGTCCAAACCATTGTTATTTGGACCCTAAAATTGGCCTTTGCCAGATAATTCGAACTTGACCAGTCAGCACGCATGCACCAGACTCTATGGTGATACTGATAGTGATCACTTTAGTGGCATCATCTATCTCTGCAGAGGAGGACAGTGAATGCGTTGAATACCCGTCAAAATCTCATGTCGAAAACGCCAATTTTCAGCCTGCCATCGAAAGACTCGCAAGCAATAAATACAGCTCACAGTGTTTGATTATGGTATTCATCTGATTCCAGCATGTACCTTTCTTTAATCAAGAAAATTGTGTTGAAAATTGCCTGCACAGTGCAATCATATATGAAACTAAAGCCGCCGTCACAGCGTTCGTATGCTTTACCGCATATCGTGTAATGCGGTGAAGCTGACTTTAATAAACCAGTCACCATTGCGCAACACACATTAGACCCTTGTTCATTTTTCTTGCTAAAAAATTGGGTGCACTTTAGATTTTCACTTTGTTTCGGAGCTTTAATGCCATTTCTGTGTTAGTTTTCTACTTTAGGCACACAGAAAGTGGGCATGCATTTGATTCTGGGATGTGTTAAAATCCAGCAAGTGAAACCTCGTTAAACCATAGTTGGCCGTAGCTCGGAATAAGTGCTTACTAAACGGTTGTACTGCTTAACCGAAATAGCATGACATTGCCCACTTACCTGTCAAATACGGAACTTGGAGAAAGTGCAATGAAAGGGGAAAAAGACATGCAGTATTTATTCACTTCGTGTGACAAAAGTGTTATTTTCATCTGATGCCGCAGTGGCCTAGCAGTGACGACAGTGGCATCAAACTTGCTGAAGCTGCGAGCCAGCTGTTCAGCCAGCCCCCTCTTCTCGGCAAACACTGGCATGGCAGATTCCTCGTTGGCGTTATGTATTCTCCGTGCATGCGGGCGGTAGTGCTGCAGAAGTCGCGGGGCACCTTTTTCGTTGTGGGTGCTGTTCTCGTCGTGACAATTGCATTCACGAGGCTGACGTAACACGCAGCTTCTGCCGCTGTTGGGCCTGAATCGCCCGTGCTGTTGCTTTCCATGTCGTCCTCATCACTGTCGCTAGTCAACCTTTCGGCAACAACAGAGGCAACGATGGCAAAAAGTCGAACCTCATAGGCAACATCTCTACGCGGTCGCAGCAGCGCTGTCGAGCAACTTCTTCACGTTCCAAATGCGACACACCATAGTCAACAGTAGATCCCTGTCGCGTGCCAGCACCGACTTCTTCGTGTCACGTTCGATGTCTAACTTTTCTTCTAGCTGAGCACCCAGCATTTTTTTTATCCTAGCTTTGGCATGACGCGAGTCCTTGTTTGCACGACGCCACAACGCTCTATGGCACGGCTTATTGTTCTGCCGGGCCGCCCGACGGAGATTACACACTGCCGTGTTTGCGCGACGAAAAGTGGAAACACTACGTCTTAACCGATACGTACGCAATAAGCTGGTACGGTTTATGCGGATACAAAACACATTATGTTAAATGGCCACTGAGTTGGGGATTTGACTTTAATGCTTTTAAAACGAAACTAATGTTTAAGCGGGTAAGGTTTAATGAGGTTTTACTTTGCCAAATGAATCAGTGGTGTGTTTTGACATTTTTTCTGCATCTTGTTTAATTCGACCTGCTGGATAATTAGATCAATTTCGTCGGTCCCGCCAGGGTTGAATTAACGGAAGCCGACTGTATAAATGTTCTGGAGCCATAGTGCAAGAAGGCGAACTGCTCTCCCTGCAGCAGGGGCTCTCTCTCATTGCCTTGACCAGTGCCTGCAAGTAAAATTCCTTTCCTTCCTTGTCTGATATTGGAGCTGAGGACCCATATGATTTCTCATGACCCCCAAGCTCCTTTTTTCTTTTGTCGCCCTTCTTGCTGCGTGGTTCATTTTCAGAGGTACTATTGGACATTCCATTTCATGGGATTTTTTGAGCAAGTTGGTAGGGATTCGTGTTACTCAAAGGCAGGCATGCAAACACGGGCTTGTTCAAACTGCTGCAGGCATCATGCATATGATGAAGAAGCAACAAGCGTGCGACCGAGACTCGTGAGTAGGGTGAGAGGCTTCTTCGAGGATTGCACGCAGACGTTTGTTTGAATATTCAGTTGTTTTTATATTGTTCATCAGTGTAATAATATGCAGACACAATTGTCGTTGTATAATATACACACCACTCGTTTCTGTTTGCAATGCCAAAACCTAGGGAGGGGCCTTTAAATGTCATCGTATAATTTTGAATATGAATTAACACATCAGTTTGCAAGGATTCTTTGTATGAAGAGGAGTACTTTAGCTTTTCCACGAATTATGAAGCACTTATGAGGCTACAGATAGCTTTATGCCTATTAGTGTAGACACAGAATGGCTGACTATGGCATTTTGTTCCATGAATTTAAAAAATGTGTTTGAAAAATGTAACATATAAACATATTGTTCTCAAGAAAACAAGCAGCTTCGCTTTTCTTGGAAAATTATTTTCTGCAGTATACTACCATGTTTGAGCAAGGGAAGAACAGCGTTTCACATGCCATATTTGTTGCACTTATTTGCAAGGCATTGTATTATACTACAAAACAGTGCAAAGAGTTCATGCTTCTTTCGCCAGTGTCTGCTGCTTGAGAAGTAGCCTGCCCATGCATAGTAGAAGCGACGATTGCAGGTATCCTGAAATGCACATCTGCCTTGGACCATGAAATAGGCCGGGGATTTCAGTAAATTTAGTTTGTTGTGAAAGAGGCAAACTGAATTGTGTGCTTATAGATGCGATCTCTTAGTGCATATTATATTTTCCGGCTCTCACTGGTGAATCCAGATCTTGTCAGTGCAAGAGTTGTTCCCACCATATGTCTCTTTAGAAAATTATCTTTTTGCTCACTTCTAGTCTTGGCTGTGGTATTGGTTATGGCTACCTCCATCGGATCCCAACAAAGCCTGTGGCCAAAGCCCCATCATGGCCCTCTGGCAGTGCTCCTGCAGGGGATGGTTTCTTAAGTGTAAGTTGGCATTGACTCCTAAAGGGACCTGCCATTCTGGAGGCCTGTAGTGCATAATATCATACTTTGGTGTGATGGGTGTGCTATGGCGGTTGTGAAACACAGACGTACATACAGACACAAAGTGTACATTCACAACCTTATTTTTTATATCTGCTCGATTATTCAAGCTTCTATCATAGCACTGCCATGTACCACCTACAATCAATGTATGATGGTGATAAAAAATTATGGGTGCTATGTGGAGTCTAGCTCACTTTTTCGTGCGTGACTCATATGCGAGTTGATTCAGGTTATCCTATGTATGCTCACTTTCATTGGCAGAGCAGTTTCTCAGCTTTCTGCGTGTCACTTAGTTGCTGCGGCTAATACAGGGATGGAAGTGCGGTGCCAATTGCGCCATCTTGCACTAAACCATCAAGCTGCGCCAACCTGCACCAAAACACTAATTTTGAACCAAGTTGCCAAATTTAGTAGGATGTGCGTGTCCAGTGGCAACCACGCAGCCATAGGCATGTGTTGGCTAGCACTTACATAGTCCTGCAATCCAAGGCTAATAAACAGTCCGTTTCAGCATTGGTGTCTTTGGAGTGCGGGTGTACTTGGTGCATAATTGTAACTAGGGCACAAGAAAATAAAAACCGTTTTGTGCTATATAGTGCTTTACGAATGTTTCATAAAAGTGTTAGGTATATGCAGACCAGCTAAAGATGAGTGAAGTGATGCTCATTAATGGGGCAGTTAGGAAGGAAAGCCGCGCTGAATGAATAAGGTCCTACAGTCTGCTCAGTGTGCACCTCATTAGTTTCCTTATATGCATTCTAGCACTCGAATTTGTGCCCTATCAGTACATCTGTGTCGATTAATGGGCGAACGCTGTGTGTATGACATTCTAAATCTATTTTGCACATGCACCACATCCGATTACAGGGATGATATAGTGTGGAACACCGACAAACTGCAGACGAGTATGCATTTGGGCTGGTTGGTTCATGATTACGAGCAGTAAACGGCGCTAAACAACAGGACGAAGAGAGGGACACAGACCACAGTGCTGACTAACAACCAAGTGTCTTTATTCTTTCAGTCAGCATATATATAGTACTCTGCCGCTATCTCAAAGCACAAAAGCAACAGAAATTCAGCTTGTGCGAGGGTAATAAATTGCAATCAATGAGATAGCCTTCCTATCTCCTTCGGAAGGAGAGAAATGGACACTTGGTTGTTAGTCAGCGCTGTAGTCTGTGTCCCTCTCTTCGTCCTGTTGTTTAGCGCTGTTCACTGCTTGTAACCGACAAATGACTTGCTTGCTTTCATGAAACTTCTTGACCACAAATATCCAGTGGCAACAGCAATCCTCACTCAAATGTGCATGTACTCAGGCTACACAACTTTCTGCCTGGCCACACCACACAAAATCAGGTGGTGTGGTGTGGAAGATCAATAACTTTTGCCACCGCAGAACGCAAGCCAAGGACATAATTTCATTTAGTCAACCCTAGCGGCCACATTGTGCTCATAATTAAATGCTCAGCGAAGTCGCAAACCTTCGCATTTGTGTTTGCATCAAAGATGTTCCTGACGCGACTTGTGCAAATCGAATCAAGGAATTTTAATGAACCATTGTTCGACGCATGAAATATCGGTTGCCATTTTACACTGACTTTATGGCGCCTGTGGCGGAACCGTGAATAAACCCAAATAATCGAGCTTATTAAAAATATTGGTCGACAATGCAGACCGGAAAGCCACTGAACATTTTTATCCTGTTATTGTTTTCAAAAATATATTAAAAGCTTTTTCTCAGCAAGTGATGTGAAATACTGGCAAAGGTGCAATCACCAGTGTGTCAACTTCTCATTTATTCTGCGGTATTACCTGAGAATTACCTGAGAACACTACGTGAACGGTGTTCACTGTACCTTGATGAGTGTTGGTCGTGGTGGCCACTGTAAATATTTCTTGTTCGTTGTGCACGAATATGTTTAATTAGCTAAATTTATAAATTTATGTAATCAATGAGATGTGAACAAAAAAGTTGTGGATTATGTTCAGAAATGACTGATAACAGCATTTAAAACAACCCAGGACTCTTGATAACTTTTTTTTAACAAGAAAGAAAGCTCGTAAAATAAATAAAACATAACAAACAAGCAAATACCCACTGTGGTCGTGACAACGCGTCTGTGCACCAAAGATGGCATCTATCTTTACGCAAACCTCGTTGAATAGGGGCACTGGGAACGAGCGATCACCCTTTTCTCTCGCTGCGTCAGCAGTTTTTGGCTCCCATCTTTGGTCCCTATCAAACTCGAAGTAGCGCGATCTTGTAACGGTTCACTTTCCGAACTGTTACAAGACTGTGGCCCAGGTTTGCACATTCATAATATACTCAATGCACTGATGACGTTTACATCTGAGACCACTTATATCGCTGGTGTGAGGACGCGTTGTCATGCAGATCAAAAATAAATCAAGTTTTTTTTTTTCTGGTTGGAAAAAAGTACCACACCAAACCTAGGTCGCTATATACACTGTTATCGGTAATTTCTTGACGTATTCCACAACATTTGCATTTACACTTTATTGAATAAGTAACGTAATAAATGTTAGTTCATTAAAATTAAATATTACTTGTTTGTTCACAATAAAAAAAAAATGATAAACTCTACTAGTATTAACACAAGCCTATCAACATAGAGTCGGCGCTGTTCACTGAAAGCCTTCGTTTATTTTTTTCTTGGCGGCATTTAGTTGGCACATCTGGTATATAATTTAATGGTGGTGTCTGAGAAATGTGTATTGGTTTCCTTTGTAGCTTTATGCTGCAGTCAGATGGATGACTGTTCTTCCCTGTCATGCATTTTGCTCACCTTGTGGGCTTCTGCAGAACTGATATGTCTGCCGTAACCTAATACTGTTCTGCAAAGGCAAATGAGGAACACCTTTTCTTCGTATGCCCGCATTTCATTCATATTCACCTTCGCAAAGCTGCTCCAAAATGCGTATTTACTGCTCTAAAATGGACAATTCGTGCTTCAAACTTGCTCAGAAGTGCCAAATTTGCTGCTCCCAGAGCTTCTCCAAAACTTCCTTGGCCGCTTCCATAGAGGTCTTGGTTGACTTGGTGCCAAACCAAAACTTCTTGTTGTTGATGGCTTGCCATCTTGGGTAGTAGAGAGAACTCTTAATGGAATGTTGTGGTTCATGTAGCACTGTTCTGATCGAAAAAAAGTTGAAGGTTGCCTACAGACGAGGCCTCAAGTTTCAGCTCACAACACCAGCACCGATTGCTCACCTAGTGGACAGATGGAAACGTTGAGGGTCATCTGCAGTAGCAACCGTATGCGCATTTGGTTGGTGGTTGGATTTACAAAATTGCAAACTTGTCCTCGTCATCTCGCATGCCTGGTATACAGCATTGTTTTGTCATCCAGTGTTACAAAACCCTCGAGAACACTGAACATGGAGACCCACCTATGAAATTCTGCACATTTCAAGGAAATTCATAGATGAGACAAGCGCGGACCTATGAAATTCTGCACATTTCAAGGAAATTCATAGATGAGACAAGCGCGGAACTTTACATTGAGTCACATTGCGCATTTTTATTTTCTTGTGTGTTCTTCTTATCCAGTCGAGTAGCCGTTACTTGCATAGTGACAGTTTTGTATGCTTTGTGCATACAGACGTGTCGACTCCATGCTACTCCTTTTCAAGATGAAATGTGCTGCAGGACAATCTGATGAAAAAGTTTGTCATGGTTGCATGCATATTGTGGTCTTTTCGAAATGCTGTAATTGCGTGTGTTGGTGTCAACCAAAAGAGCAAATATGGATATTTTACGCAATATGTATCATGGTCTGTGAGGTGGCCTTGTGTCACAAGAATGACATCAGTTGTAGTATACATAACTTTCAGTTGTGCGCTATTTGTAATCATTAACTTAGTTTTGCCTGTTGTCATATGCTTTTGGAATTCCCTGCACTAACAGCAGGTAATCGTCGCCAAAATAAAAATTATAATGGTTGAATGCGCTGTTCCCCTACGAAGTGACACTAAGCGCTTTCGAACTACAGAGCGAACGCAAGGTCGGGAGTGCGAGATACTTAATTTGTTTTTTATCATGTGCAATGGCATTGAAATCGCGCTTTAACCATTTTACGGATGCAGTTGCCTTGTTTAATTACAATGGAATCTGAATAAACGGAACTGCCTCTTAAATGGGACACCATCCTCATACTTGGTTAGTTTTCTATTCATGCAGTTGAATTCAGCTTTGTCTTTCAGTAAATGGAACTCCTAATAAATTGAACCAATTTCCCTGGTCTCTCGAGGGTCCATTTAAAGAGAGTCCACTGTATTTGGATGCAGTAAGATGTGACTATTGTGTGCAAAGCCTTTAAATTTGTTCTAACCTGCTGTGGTGGTGTAGTGGCTATGGCGTCGTGCTGCTAAGCCTTAGGGTGTGGGATTAAATCCCGTCTGCGGTGGTCACATTTTGACGGGGCCCAAATGCAAAAACACCCATGTGCTGTACATTGAGTGCACATTAAAGAACCTCAGGTGGTGAAAATTAACCGGGAATTCCCCACTACTATGTGCCTCATAATCATATCCTGATTGTGGCATGCAAAACCTTCAAATTAATTTTTTGTTTTAAATTTGTTGTGCAAAACATTACACCTATGTTTCTGAGGGAGGCTAGCTTTGTAAAAAAAAAAGTCGCAGGCATGCGCGCAGCAGCACAGTAGCACCGTAAGCTGTAAGAGCGGCTCCTTAGGAGCTCCATTTTCGGTACCATGCACTACAGGGTCTTCGCGGAGAAGTCTCTTCACATCACTTTCACTTGAATGATCTGAAGTGTCTGCCCGGTGTCGACGGCGAGCTGTGGTTAGTGCTGCGATGGTAATGATGATGACGACGTATTGGCATCCCCTTTGAAACACGGCAGTGACATAGTCACCTAGCCAGCTTGATTTAATCAAGTACACAATATATATTTTTTTGATGACATATAACATGCATAGGCTCTACTGACAACCATTTATGAGAAGTGGCATGCAAGTTGGTGGGCCAACTGGGCAGTGGCCACCACAAGTGGCTACCTTTTACTAAGTACTGTAATTATTTGATTATAAGGCAATCATGACTATAAGGTGAAGATGCAGTTAGTGGACCTGAGAAAATTAACTCAACACTTTACTGTCCACAGGCAAAGCAGCTGTTTTTGGGTAGTCTAGTAAATCTTTTTTTCCTATCACAGAGCATGCTTGATACTAAGTGTATAGTAGTATCAAATTGAAGAGAAAGAAATTTTCTTTCCAATAGTGCTAGTCCCAAACAACATCGCTTTTAAAAATAGTTTGAAAAAAATGTCTAAACAAAAGCTTTGTAGAAAGAAAGAAAAAGATATATAAAAATTTTATTGTTATTTCACACAGAAAAATTTTTAGAATAATATTTTCAACACAAAGGATCTGTGCAATATTTCTGCAAATATCTAATCTTGTTATATAAAAATTTCTGGATATATAAAAGAACGCATTAACCCTAATGATTACCTCTAGTCCATAGTTTTACTATATTGCCTATAGATAAATCTGGTGCTGCTGCCCTGTGGTAAGCATGGGAATGCTGGTGTATTGTGACTTTTGATTTGCATTGTTCTCGGAGAGCTAGGACACCTTGAAGACGTGCCTGGCAACCATTGTTTTCTCTGTCACAATGATTCATTTTCTACTAAAACAGCATGTAAAAAGCTGTTTTAGCTTTATTATTGCACAAAAAACATGTTTTGTTTAATTATGAGAACTTGTTATTGCATGTACAATTATGTGAAATGTAAAAAGTATCAGCAGGCCGCTAAAGTTGGAGGACAGATGGCAAGATTCGCGCTTGCTTTCGAACGGTTTGTCATCTGTTCTTGCTCTTCTTGCTTGTTTATGCATTGTAGTTGAGTAAACTTGATTGGAAGATGTGATATGGGTGAATGAAAACCTTTTATGAAGATTTTACTTTCAGAATGCATTATTTGTGTAGCCATATCCACGATTTAGATGAAGCCTCTTACAACACCAGCCAGCAAAAGCTTCGCAGACACATATACTGTCATTCCCATGAAGGCAGAGTGCCCCTTAAGAAACTCCCATAGACGGTGGCACCAGATTTCCCTCTAGGTGTTATCATGAGAAACTCTATGCCTTAGCGCGATGACTAGGATTAATGACTAGCCCTAGCTGTCTTTTCACGCAAATCTCGATTCCCTGGGTAGCCACCAGCAGAAGATCCCAACCGAAGGATGTTAACACCTTGCAGGCAAAAACTGTGACCTTTATAACATGCTGGATATCTTTATATCGGTGCACGGGCAGCTTTGGAGCAGTTCAGCGGAGAAAGCAAAACTTTGTTTGAAATCTGACCAACCAAAGTTGTTTTCTCTGTCAGTGCTGCTTCTAAAGTTAAATAACTCGTGCCCAGATGCATTAGATTCGTGATGTTTCCATGCATGAGCGGTGCTGATGCCATCTTGGAAACTACGAGCACTCGTCGCGCTGACCATCGCCCTTCTCCAGAGGCACTTTAAAGATCTGCACGGGACAGAAAACTTAAACTGCTCAAGTAGTTCCTAAATAACGAAATAAATAGCACTAGCTGTCCAAGAATTAGAAAGTGGCAAAATACGAATTTACAGCTATCGATAGCGGGCTATCGATGGGAATAGTCGTGGACAGAAAAGTGTTAAGTATGCGCGCTAATATAAAGCAATATAGAATAGCTGATGGATTATACAGGCTTGGCAGGAATTACTCGAAATGCCGAATAATTGCAAGCCCCTGGAATTCTCGGTGCAGGTTTTATGCACAAAAATATGGTACTGCCTTACCTGCCAAGGTTTATTAGTTTCTATATTTTCTGCTGGCGTCTAAAATTTGGATCGTCAGAAATGTGGCGCTGCTACCACCATATTGAAACAGTTTCTGAATCAATCAGCCTCTCATATAAGGCAGGGTGTAACTTTGAGGCTAAGGATTCTGGGGAAAAACTTTGCCTTATATTCAATTAAATACAGTGCTTTCATGTGCTTACTGGGCAGAAACCTCCCAACTAAATATGTGCAACACAAACGGCTGGTGCTGCAGTTTAGATTGCACTCACCACCTGCATCTTGTAGTGATGTGACAATGCATGAGAAACATGGACTGCATGCCAGGCGAGTGCAAAAGCACAACTGCTATCATAAAGTTTCGAGTAGATACCGTATATACTCGTGTAATGGCCACACCCATGTAAATGCCACACCCAGGACTTTGTAAAAAAAAATAAATCCCCCCAAAATATATCTAAAAATTACCTGTGTATAAGCTGCACCCCTGATTTTTGAGAAGGTTGGCAGTGCTATCTATTGTGTGGTACCAGAATTTCGAAGCTTTTTCTTTAATCAGTGGCAAAACAAGGCAGCTATGCTGCCTCCGAGACACTGCCGTTGCTGGTCGGTGGGGTACCACCATTTATTCCAGCTGGCGGGTGACACGCTGCGGGGATGGCCAAGAATAGCCAGAGCCAGTACAAGTGAGTACTGTAGTTCAATAAAGGAAGTACCACCAAAAATATTTACAGAAAAAAAGTATTTTTCTCCGTGTAATGGCCGCACCCACGAATTTCATCCCAAATCTCGGAAAAAATCCTGTGGCCATTACACGAGTATACACGGTATTACGCTAAAGAACAAGACTGGACAAGAGTCCGTAAACCCTTTGAATTGCGGGCGTTTCTGCTCACTGTGTACCTGAGATTTTTTTAAGTGAATGAACTTCCTATCTAAGTAACACATTAGCAGGCTTTAAATTTAAATTGTATTTATTGGCAACATGTTGCTAAGCACCCAACAAATTTTTATATCCCATTATTTGAACGACTACTATTAGTAATTACGAAAATTATTTTCATTAGTAGGGCAATTAGTATCTTACCTAGAAAAAAATTAATCTGGGCTATTAGTTAAGTTGTCTTTTACATGTAACAGAAGACCTTCCTTGTGGTATATTAGCCCCCCTATGCTGTGCCTCATAATCAGATTGTGGTTTTTAGGACTTATAACCCCAGAATTTAATAATTTAATTCCTTGAAGCATGGAACTACACAATGTGCCATTCAATTTGTGCCTGTGAGTTTCCCGGGCAGTTGAACAAGCAAAATGGCCTTTTCGCCACTACCTTTATCACTTGAACGAACTTTTGCCCCGCTTTTGCCATGGTCAATGTTGGAGTCCTTCGAATCACAGTTCAGATGAAGTATAGTACTTAAATTTTGAAAGTATGGCATGCATTCATGTGGGGGGAGCCACCTAGAAGCCAGCAGAATGGATCTGAGTATATGTCTAAGAAAAGAATTTAAAGTTGCAGAACATTCTGCAAGCACACACTCACATGCACATGCACACTAGTTATGCAAAACTATCAGTATCATCATCATCAGCCTATTTTATGTCCACTGCAGGACGAAGGCCTCTCCCTGTGATCTCCAATTACTCTACTCCTCCTGCGCCAACAGATTCCAACTAGCGCCCGAAAATTTCCTAATTTCATTGTCCCACCTAGTCTCATGCCGTCCTCGACTGAGCTTCCCTTCTCTTGGCACCCATTCTGTAACCTACGCATTACATGACCTGCCCAGCTCCATTTTTTTTTCTTAATGTCAATTACAATATTGGCTATACCCATTTGCTCTTTCATCCATACCACTCTCTTACTGTCTCTTAACATTATGCCTAGTATTCTTCATTCCATCGCTCTTTGCACGCTTCTTAACTTGTTCTCAAGCTTCTTTGTCAGTCTCCAAGTTTCTGCCCCATATGTCAGCACTGGTAAAATGCACTGATTGTACACCTTCCTTTCCAATGATAATGGTAAACTTCCAGTCAGGAGCTGACAATGTCTGCCGTATGCGCTCCAACCCATTTTTATCCTGTGAATTTCCTTCTCATGGTCATGGTCCCCTGTGATTAATTGACCTAGGTAAACATACTTCTTCAGACTCTAGAGGCTGACTGGCGATCCTGAACTCTTGTTCGTTTGCCCGGCTATTCATCATTATCTTTATCTGCATATTAATCTTCAACCCCACTCTTACACTTTCTCTGTTAAGGTCCTCAGTCATTTGTTGTAACTCATCTTCAGTTTTGCTGAACAAGACAATGTCATCTGCAAACCGAAGGTTGCTGAGATATTTGCCATAGATCCTTACTCCTAAGCCTTCCCAGTTTAATAGCTTGAATGCTTCTTCCAAGCACACAGTGAATAGCATAGGAGATATTGTGTCTCCTTGTCTGATCCCTTTGTAGGTATCTTCCTATTACTTTTCTTGCATAGAATTAAGGTAGCTGTGGAATCTCTGTAGATATTTTCGAAGATATTTACGTAAGCGGCCTGTACTCCTTGATTACGTAATGCCTCTCTGACTGCTGGTATCTTTACTGAATCAAATGCCTTTTCGTAATCTATGAAAGCCATATAGAGAGGCTGACTATGCGCTGCAGATTTCTCTATTACCTGATTGATGACATGGATGTGATCTATTGTAGAGTATCCCTTCCTGAAACCTGCATGGTTCTTCAGTTGACTAAAGTCCAGTGTTGCCCTTATTCTATTGGAGATTATCTTGGTCAATATTTTATAAAATACTGGAAGTAAGCTAATGGGTCTGTAATTTTTCAATTCTTTAGTGTCTCCCTTTTTGTGGATTAGTATAATATTTGCATTCTTCCAGTTTTCTGAGACCCTTGAACTCTATAGACACTTCGTATAGAGAGCCGCCAGTTTTGCAATCATTATGTCTCCTCCATCTTTGATTAAATCGACTGTTATTCCATCTTCTCCTGCTGCTTTTCCCTGTTTCATGTCTTGCAAGGCCCTTCTGACCTCATCGCTATCTATAGGAGGAGTCTCTGCAACCTGTTTATTACTGCTTCGAATGCAGGTATCGTGGCTCCTCTGGGTACTGTACAGGTCAGTATAAAATTAGTCCGCTGATGTTACTGTACCTTCAAGATCGCTGATATTACCCTGCTTATCTTTCAGTAAATACATCTTAGTTTGTCCTATGCCAAGTTTCCTTCTCACTGTTTTCAGGCTTCCTCAGTCTTTCTCACATTATAATTTCGAATATCCCTTATTTTTGCCTTGTTGATCAGTTTTGACAGTTCCGCAAATTCTATCTTATCTCTTGAGTTGGACACTTTCATTCTTTGTTGTTTCTGTATTAGGTCCTTTGTTACTTAGGAGAGCTTGCCTACTGGTTGCCCAGATGCCTTACCTCCCACTTCAATTGCTTCCTCTGAGATCCAGCCTAGTTACGGTTTCATTCATGGGCTCTATGTCATCTTCATCTCTCTGTTCCAAGGCTGCATATTTGTTTGCAAGTGCCAACCTGAATTGGTCTGCTTTTACCCTTACTGCTTCTAGGTTGACCTGTTTCTTCCTGACCAATTTCACTCTTTCGCTCTTCAAATTGAGGTGAATCCTAGCCCTCACTAACCTATGATCACTGCACTTTACCCTACCTATAACTTCTACATCCTGCACTATGCTGGGATCAGCAGAAACTATGAAATCAATTTCATTTCTTGTTTCACCATTAAGGCTCTTCCAGGCCCACTTTCTGTTGCTACGCCTGAAAAAGGTGTTCATTATTCTCAGCTTATTCCTTTCTGCGAATTCTATGAGCATCTTTCCTCTAGCGTTCCTAGAGTAAACTCTGTAGTTGCCAATTGCTTGTTCACCAGCCTGCTTTTTCCCCACTTTTGCATTGAAGTCACCCATTACTACAGTATACTGAGTTTGCACTTTTCTCATCGCTAATTCAACATCGTCATAAAACTGATCTACTTCATTATTATCTTGACTGGATGTTGGAGTGTAGGCTTGTACTACCTTTAATCTATACCTCTAATTAAGCTTGATTATGACTACAGCTACCCTCTCATTAACGCTGTAGAATTCGTCAATGTTGCCTGCTATGTCCTTATGGATTAGGAATCCTATCCCGAGTTGCTTCTTAACTGGGAGACCTCTATAGCAAAGGACATGTCCGTTATTCAGCAATGTATAAGCCTCACCAGTTGTTCTACTCTCACTAAGGCCGGTGATAACCCAAACAATGTGTGATAGTTCCTCAAAGAGTCCTGCTAAGCTAGCCTCACTCGACAGAGTTTGGCAATTAAAGGTTGACAGGACCTGTTTCCATTGGCGGCTTGTCTGGACCCAGAGATTCTTAGCACCCTCTGCTGCATTACAGGTCTGACCGCCGCCTTGGTCAGGTGCTCCGCAGCTACTGGGGACTGAGGGCCATGGGTTAATTGTAGGAATCATGAGGGAGGTAGTGGCCAAATACTGCACCAGGGAGGCGAATTCCTGTTCTGGTGTCTGGTGAGCGAGCATCTTTGTTAAAGCTTAGTGGGCCTTCCTAATTTGGTTGTATCTGGATTACTGTAGCCACTCGCTCTCGGCATCTTTTGCCGGTGTCAGGCACCACTCCAAGCCTGGAGTAGTATTATCGATGGCAGAAAAAAAATGGATAGTGCCATGTATTGTAAAAAAAAAATTGTGTGTATTGTGCATAATCATTGGAACATAAACTTAGCAACGTTTTCCTGCATTTCCCGAGCCACATGCTATGCAGGCAGTGGTACAATCATAGCACTTGCGTGTTCTCACACAGCATGCATCACTGAGCACTAAAGACATATATCTTTTGGTACCATGACAGTGCATAGTATACTGTTTACAGGGTGTCCCAACTATCAAGCACGAATATTTAAAAATATGCAAATTCAATGTAGCTGGACAGAACCAAGGTACTAATGTGTTTTGTCGTCACTTGGAGATACTCGGATTATTTTTTGCATTCTGCCTAAATACATAATTAGTCTTAATCAACTTCTCAGATATTATAATTAGATTAAAGGTGTCAATAAAAAAATTCTAGAGCAACATGAAAAACTCCCCGATACAGCTTTCTGTTGCTCAATTCGTGCTACGTAAAAGTGGTTTTCAGAGCCTGATAGAAGCCTGCAAATAGGTGCAAAATTGTCACGTGACTGGCCACTCCAGGCACTTTATGTGTATTCACAGGCTTCTTTCATGTTCACATGGTATGGTCATTTACATACAGATACACACACATACAAAAAGGGTGTCCCAGTGAACGTTAGCCAAACTGTTAAAGCAAAAAAAATGTACAATATATGAGTATAAGACCTGCAGTGTTCGATCATCATACCTTTTCTACCACCAAAATCTTTTTTTGTGTGCTGATTATCTTGCTAGTTAGAGAGGATTGATGAAATGTTCTTTTTTTTTAAATTCAGGCTGCAAGTTTCGATACGAAAGCTGTTATTGCACCTTAAAACAATCCATTTAGTCGTTTTCAAAAAACAAACAAGCAGGCTGCATTTATCTTCTTCCTAAAATACACAAGGTTCCCGTAGAAGAAGTATTTACAGCAGAAGTCCCAGGTCGGCCTATAGTGTCTAATAACACACCTACCAAGTCACTATCTAAGTTCTTAAATCATCACCTGTCAAACATCCCCACAACCCTCCCATCTTTTGTTCAAGACACGCCCCACTTCCTTAGAATTATCGACGGCATTAATGCCAACCAAAACCTTTCCGACTGCTCTATTCTAGTCACTTTAGATGTTTTTGCCCTTTGCACTAACATACTCATGAGTAAAGCAATTGAAGCCGTATCGAAATACCTTGCAGTTAATCCCCAAGTTCTCAAGCTCAACTATTTCTAATTCCATTCTATTCACTACCTGCAAACTTTCGGCGCCAGCATGGAAGCACCATTTGCTCCCACGTACGCCAACATTTTCATGGGACAGCTTGAAGCAAACCTGATAAAATTATACCCTTGAAAACCCCACACCTGTCTGTGTTACATTGATGACATATTTATAATATGCGATCACGGCACAAGCATGTTAACTTACCTAATTAGCCATTTCAACCACTTTCATCTGAGTATTAAATTCACTGCTCATCACTTACCTAGTCAAATCAACTTCCTCGACATGGTCTACATAGAAAGTGGAAAACTGAGAACGACACTTTACTGGAAGCCTACGGATAGCCAGCAATATAAAGACTACCACAGTCATCACCTGCGACGGTGCAAGCAAGGAATTTTTGTTGAACAAGCGAAACAAAGAAGAATCTGCAGTGAAGACAATGATTATATCTGCCTCCTAAATTACTTTAAAGCAACGCTAGCAGAAAGAAACTATCCACAAGTTCCTCTCGACAGAGCCTATGACGTTGCGGCAAGATTGGAGAAGCAGTCGGAATTGGCTAAGAAACAGCCTACACCAGAATCTGAGTGACCACCAGCCTTAATAACAATATATTCTAATGCCCTCCCAAACATAAACAACATCCTACGAAAATACCACCCAATATTATCAAGTAATGAGCGTCTGAGAAAAGCGTTCCCGGTGGTACCAAGGATGACCTATCACCGCAACAGAAACTCTAAAGACATGTTAGTGCGTGTAAAGGTCGGCCAACATCCTTCCCCCGTAATAAAAGCATGTCCTCGCCCCCAGTGCAAGACCTGCATGCACCTTCAAAGTGACATTAAAATTAAAAGCACCACAAATAGTTAAACACACGAAGTGAAAACTAGCTTTACTTGTGCTAGTTCCGATGTGATTTATATGCTTTAATGTTCCATATGTAAGAGAAAATATATAGGTGAAATGGGACAATCAGTGAATGTCAGGTTAAATGGACATCATGCAGACACAGCTGAAAAGCTTCCCGAAACTGTGGCCGAGCATTTCAACCAACTTATGATAACTTTGATGAACTTAAACTCTACATCCATTCTGTGCGAGACAGAAAATACAGAGAATCATACTTCATCCATAAGTTCAAGACATTGTAACCAATAGGCATAAACGTTTCAAAGGGAGCTTGAGAATCTATTCGCTATGCTAAATTTCAAGCTATAGGCAACAGCACTTAGTTATTTTTCATTGAGTTGCTTAGTGTTTTTTTATTCTTTTATTTATACTATTAAATCCATGTTAGTAACTTTTTTTTCTGCCGCATCTTTTATTCTCTCTTTATGAGAAATGATAGCTCACTGACCTCCATTAAAGCAGATAATCCCCAGGCCCCTTCCACGAAAAAACACAGTCATCTGACACATGGCGCTACCGCATATTCCCTCACCGGCGTTGAATAGCACCCCTTTCTTTCCAATTCTACACCCTTGCCGCTAACACACTCTCTGTCATTGCCTTGCCCACCCGCCTTACACCCTCTCCCCTTTAGAAGAACCCCACCTATATATACTACACCGAGGAAAGCATATGTTGCCTTGAAAAAGACAAGTCCACTTGTCAAAATGTTGGCTCCTGCATTTACCTTGTTTTCATTTTGCTCATCATATTTTGTAATAGTAATACCTAAAGATACCCACTCCTTTAAACTTAGCATGTGGAAGCAGCTCGGATGACTTGGTAAAAAACAGTGGGATGCTCGAACACTGGCTAGCCCACATTTGGAACACTGAGAGCAAAACAGGCTTTAATGGACCGACCTTTTTTGTTGTAGATCAGTTGGGTGAAAAATGAGTTGCACATTCCTGGCATAACATTCTACTTTAGCATTTCTTACCTCCTTATTATCAGCTTAGGACTACTTGCAGTCCAGTTCATTTAGAAAATTTTATCTATTGTCCGAATTTATGTTGCAAGACTAGTCAACAAGGGAAGCTTTACCTTACTAAGACTACTTCTGGAATAGATGTTTTATGTGAAGTATTCTTGGACACATACTGAAAATTAACATGCGACTGTTATTTTCTCTTAGTTTTTAGTCGGCTTTAAAGGGATACTAAATCAAAGCACCAAATCAGTTTGGACGGATAAAGCGTTCTTCGAAAAATTAGTTGTCATTAGGTCCAAAATAATAGGCTGTATATTGGAGGAGAGAATGAAGGTCTAAGTTTTAGTTATTGAATTATGTGCTGAAACCCCACTGCTGATGCCTCACTGTGACGTCACGGATTTCAAAGTATTTTTTTCATAGGCCAGTTTAGTGCAGCAAAAGTTTCTGAAACTTGCGATGTTCAATCTTTGGCTGCTTTGGAAGACAATGCAGTCCATCTTTACCACTACAGAGTTAACTAGGCTGGCCTAGAAGACGCTGTCAAGATCCATGACGTCAGGGCGAGCTGGTGCGAGAACTTCAAGGAAGCGTCGCCTCCGATCTTTTGTTATCGCAATTTTTCTGGCTTATCAAGAGTCTTATCGGGGTAAGAGTGGTGTTTTTGATATTGTAGAAGGGTAATTTACTGATACAGAAGAAACCATTTTTCTCTTTAGTGCCCCTTTAGATTAAACTCTCAGGATTGTATGGTCGTATGTTCTATTAGTTTATTATTTTCTCATGAGGAGGGGTGGGTGTCTTATTTTTTTTACCTTCTGGGTACTAGAACTTGTGATAATTATGGGAAAACATGAGGTCCTAAGCAATTTGAATTCATCCATATCAAGTGTGGTTCTTGTATGTTTGGAATTCCTGGGTGCTGTTTGCATTTCTTTGTTGCCCATCACTCTGATTCTGTAAACACGCAGTTATTGACAACATGGTCACAGGTTCAAATTCTGGTCAGAGCAAGCACCCATCATTAATAAGCACATATGGGAAGAGTGACCTTTTGCTTAATTTTTTTATGAAGCTTCAGTCTTGTCTGTGGGTAACATTTATTGGAACCCTGCACTGTCAGTCATAGCTCATATTGTTGCTTTGGAACAACTTCAATTTTCTTATAGGTCCAGCTGAGTGCACCAAGCATTGTAGGTGACCCTGCAGCAGCACTAGCACAGAAAGTTAATGCTGTTTCCCTGAACGATGTGTCCGTGCAACCAACGGCCGACTCCTTGTTGCCTTCACGTAAGATTTGCCGCCCCATGTTTATTTCTTGCCTACACAGTGTGGCATTGTGCTGGTGTTACAGTAAAACGGAAAACGCTTGCTATAGACTGTCATCCTATTTCATGCAAAATACCCAGAAACACATATGAGAAAAAAATGACCAAAACTCTCCAAATGTAGTGTAGACTGCTTAAGTTACAGGCAAATTTTTCACACAGGAGCCAGTGCAAATATTTGTAAGAAATTGGGCAGTCAAAAAAAAAAAAGTTTTAAAGGGGTTGGGGAAAGACTTTAAAATCCACTTGATGAGAAAGCATTTGGGTCAGTTTGGCGATTCATTGCCATCATGCCTACTTCAAATTTCATTATTGTCGTATATTTTGAGTCTTTCCTTCATAGCCTGAAGTGCCAGTGGACTTTAATTGTCATGATGCCGCGGTGTATGATATTATTGCCACTTCCACGGTATGCTACCGGCATTCTCGGTCGTGTTACACAAATTCAGTCAACTTCTTTTTCATTCTGCTTGGTCAAAGTAGTTGTCGTCTACTTGATCTTTTACTTGTGACATTGTTTTTTACGTTTCTGAACTGTAGGAGTCGACTTCTAGTAGTATGGCCCGCACGTGACCGATAAAACTGATTGAATTGTCTGACGATTTGAATTAAACAACCTCCAGAAAAAATTCTCAAACACTCCTCTGATTTATTTGGCAGCATTTGGCACATTGTAACACGCCCCTGGATCAAACGCGCGCCCACTACCTGTGTGTCCGAAGTGAAAAAAGAATGTAGAAATGACATTAAAGCTCCTAATAAAAGTAAAAAGTTATAGCGCACCCACTTTTTGAGCAAGAGAAATGGGCAAGGGTCTAACGTGTTGCATGTTAACGGCTGGTTTTCTAAAGGTAGCTTCACCGCAATACATTCATGTTGTGCAGTAAAGCATACAAGTGCAGCGAAGACTGTTTTGGTTTCATGTCCAATTGCACTCCGCAGGCAATTTCCAGCCCAATTTTCTTGGAAACACACAGGCATGAGTTAGAATTGGGTAAATACCATAATCATTGATGAGCTACATTTATTTCTTGAAAATCTTTCTAAGGCAGGCCTTAGGAAGATAAGCGTTGTCAACAGGCGATTTTATGACGTCTGCTCAATGCATTCACTGTTGTCAAGCGTCTGCCGAGACAAGACGCTGCCACTAAAGGGGTGACTGTTGGGTCACCATAGGGGTCAGCCATGCATGTGCTGACTGGCAAAGGCCAATTTTAAGATCAATATAATGAAAGTTTGAGCCCACAAGAATGCATAGGCACCGACCTGGACCTGCGGTCCAGATCAGATTAACAGAGAAATAGAATTAACAGAAATCTGCAATTACAGTAGTTTATAAATCAGCACTATTGATGGACTTTAAAAGGGTGTAACTTGTTTTGGTAAATGCATACTGAAATATAGTTCGTACGGAGACACGAGGACAATCCCGAGGAAACACAGGGACGAGCGCTGTCTTTTCTCGGCATTGTCCTTGTGTCTCTGCGCAAACTATTTCAGTATGCATTTCAGCCAACTAGCCCAACTATCTGCTCACCTAAATTGTTTTGGTAAATTTAAAGAAAGTTTATTGCATTGGAGTCAGGATTAGAAGTTGTTTAAATAGTTATTTGCCATTGCTTCCAGTTTGTGGTGCACAAAAAAATAACAAAAGGCAGGCACTTAGCAAATTTTCTATCCGCAATATGTATTGGAGGTTACCAGTGGAGATTTGTCACAGAAAAAATGGTGATTTATGAGAACTGGTTGCAGTCAAGCCAGAAATCATGTCAAGTTATTGGTTTCTTCCAGTCATGGCTATGCGAGACTCAACCATGGCTTGCTCTGGAGCTGTTAGTTATATGATGCCATTGATGCAGAATGAGCACAGATAGTTAATGACTATTAGCACTCCTGTGAGCTACTACGTGGCAATGCTTATGTGATTTGTTGATAACCTCATTTTTGTTATTAGTCATTTTTGTTGACCGTGTTTGTCATATGTATAATTGCATTTGTCTTTTTTTGAGTCTGCAGTGTTTAAAAAACAAAAGCTAAAGTAAACAAGTTGTGGCACTAGTAGTACACTGATCAGCAGCTTCATGTATCTTGACTCCTTTCAGTACTGTGTCTCCTGTGGTGTATGATCGTACCAGACACTAGTCTTGTGTCTGAGCTGCTGGTCTTTTTTAGCATTGAGTAATGACACGACACTCCAGCCTCCCGAGTTTGCTGCTGTTCAGAAACTAGACCAATGTGCCAAGTGCCTTTTGTACACATTAATGTTTGGGGGTCACTGTGTAAATTTAACTAAGCTGAAACAATGTAGAAAAGCCAAACCGAAGGCATGACACTGGTACTGTAGTGATTGAGATATTTATAGTGATCTTAAGACTGGAGGAGGGGAACAGCATAGCAAGGACGCTGGTCATTTTTTTTTTTTATATGACAAGACAGGGTTATGACAAATATTTCTGCTTACCTTTTAATGCAACATACATTATGTATTCACCTAAGGCTATATTATGTAAGGACTAATTTAATTTCATTTTCTGTTCTTCTTATCCATCATCCTGAGTTGAGTGGGTGATTCAAGTTACAGCCAGGGTGCAGCTTCATGTGAGCCTAGGATGAAGGGCAGTGACGAATAGAAAATGAAAATAATTGATACAAAATAAGGCCCCTACATTATTGTGCATTTTGTCTTTTCCTTCTCTTTCAGTGACTTTATAGCTTCATTTAAACTTGTGTATTTTTGCAAGCAGCCAATAAACTAAAGGTCAGCAATACATGGGTGCATTTAATGTGTTACACAAAGGTGGAACTTGTTATGGAACTTGTGATTTCATAGTTGATATGTTTCGATTTGCCAATAAATTTATTCCTGCACTATGATTTGCTAGCCTCCTAGTTAAATTCACTTTCCCTTGTCCAGAACAAGTTTTACAGCCGGAACATGTTTCCTTTTAAGCATTCTGCGTCTTTTTGGTAGATGACTATTTTTCTTTTTTGTTCATTTTTTCCAACTTGTAGATGTTTACAGAAATTATTTGCCTTTTAGAGGTGGAAATTGTGGCCTAGTCATTGTGACCTGGAAGCATTGATCTTGGGCATGTGCAATGGAGCTGATAAATGTGCAGATGTGATTTTTATGTAGGGGAAAGTGCACCTGTACCAGTCACAGCAAGCACAGAAAGCAGACCACCTGGCAGTGCTCCCCTTGGTTCAGAACAGGATCGGACAGGTATGCTGGAAAACTGTGAACACATTTCATGATTCAAGTTCATGTATTTGCTTGTACAGTGGACTCTGGATAAATGAAACTCACATAAAAAGGAAGGCCAGATAAACGGCACAAGTGTACCAGCATTGGTTGGCAGCCCATAAGCACAACCTTAATGAACTTGGTTATGGGAATACCTTTTTTCATGAACTCTGGTTAAATTGAACTATAACTGAAACTACTGCATACATCCACATACAAAACATTAACAGTCAGACAGCCATGTAAATTAGTGAGCTAAACAGCCAAGAACAGCCAGGGCAGTTGCACTACTGTGGCCACCACAGCTTCTATGCGATTTTCACACTGCCTAGTTTTCACATTCTGTGCCTTGTAATAGCGCCACTCGAAAAGCGAGAGTAAAAAGCACTGACCCTAGCTACCAAAATAAATCTCATGAAAGACAGAAGAGAAGATACATGGTGCCTGGAATAGCAGCTTCTGAAGGACTGGATGCAAATGCGTACACCTCAATACGAACAAAATAGAAAAGGTACTGTTCTTGTTCAAGAATTCAGTGCCGAATTGCACAAATATTTTTCCCATTTGTGCCATTTTGAAAAAGAAGGCATCAGAGGTTGCATTTAAAATGTGCATTAATGGCTTATGCGTGAGCGATGATATTCAACGCATACCACAATAAAGTTTATTTGTTCACCGTAGTAAAACTAAAACACTCAGATATTTTCAATTACAGTTAAACCGTCATATAATGAAGTCTAATGTCAGCAATTTCCTTTGTTATATCAATATTTTGTTTCAAATTCAATCTTTTATGTAAGTAAGTACAGTTGGCGGTAAATTTTTCTTACACAGATGTAGCTGCAAAAATTTTTCAAATCGGACAATTGGGAAAAGCAAACTTGAACAAGAAAAAATTTGTCGAATTTGAGAGCTGGCAACAAAAGGTACAGTTTCATGCCATGTCGACTGATATCTTCACATCGGTGGTACGAAGCAAAATCAGCCATGCTTTCATGTCCACTCTCCCCCCACAGCTGATAGTGTCGCCCACAGTGGAATGATGGTATCATAAAAAGCGCTGGCAGTGGGAGCAAATGCTTCATCTGCCTCTAGCTTCAATGTATCTCCGAAACTCGAAATTATGCAACTTCCAGCACTAAATGTCTGAAAATATAGTGTACAATGCCACGCCATCTCAGCTCACCCAGTCTTTGCACCAGGGGTAGATTACCGCCAAAGCAGGGTGAGTGGGCTGCATATGCACTCAGCCACGCTGGCAGCCATGGCTGCACTGGAATGGGAGACACGCACCAACCTGCCCCCACTCCCCCGCCCTCGCATGCCGCAATTGATTGTGTTATGGTGAGCTCACTCCCTTCCCTCTCTTGCTCACTTGGAAAGACTGTGCTTATCAAGTCACCATCATTCTTGGCTCACCCTGGCAAGCTTTCACTCGCTTCTAAAGCATACAGCGTGGGGATGTGATAGGATCTTGTCGCACTTTGACTTTATATGGAACATGACGCTGCTTGAAGTGTTTAGTCTTTCTCGGTGGTGCAGCAGGCAATTTGAGATGTGCGTTCGCAAGCGGCGGCATATAACTTAACCATTTGACCATCTGCGTCTGCGGACGATTCCATTTATTGGCTCTGTATTCATTTGCGATGGCAGTGAAATTCTGCTATATTGAAATTACATATTGACACAGTTAATTAAATTGAGGTTCTAGATACATGATATTCTGTGTATATGATGTAGAAGAAATTATAAAAAGTTAAATACTTTTTTTTATTGAGGTTTAACAGCAAATGAACTGATTTTTGTGTCATTTGATTAAATTAGAGTTGCAATAAATGACACGCTTTCTGCTCTCTCTTTGAGTTCCGTTTAAGCTGATTCTACTGTATATGAGGCATAAGTGAGTGAAATACGCTCGAACCTATAAAGAAGTTGAAAGAGCAGTCGAAATTACTTCGTTATAATAATTATTACTGTTTATTGCAATATGTGCCCAATGGGGTGCACAATTGTAAACATGGAAATAAGAAGACTGCTTTGCAACCCTTTGCAGCACTGCTACATGGCCACGTATGTGATGAAATTTGAATGAAAGAACAAAAGAATCCGCGGCGTGTGCAAACGCAACTTAGTACCTGACACGACAGCCTTTAGATAGCTGCCTTCTGACCTATTGTAATGGTCTTTCGCACCCACTTTCCACTTGGCTTGTCGCGGTTAAGCAGCAGGTGGCACATAATACAGTGCTCCGCTGTGTGATTGAGGAGGCAGGCGAATTTTGCCACACCGGCTTGCCTCAGCCAGCTCGTGGCCACCAAGATTGCATTGACGCTAATGTGATCTCTTAGGCCACCCCCAGCTACTAGCCTGCACGGTGCATCACAGGGGGAAGGAGAAGTGAATGCTCTGTCTTGGCGTGACTGCATCACAGGGGGAAGGAGAAGTGAATGCTCTGTCTTGGCGTGACCCCCAGGATTGCGCCTCGAGGTTTCTGAAGCCAGGCGAAGCTGTGACTGCGTGCGCTGTAGAATGCAGTAATTTTTCACACCGCTGCGCACAGCATGGCACGACTTGCGTGTGAACCCCGAGATGGCGCAGCGCCTTCCCACCAGACCTGCAGAAGTGAAGGCACTATTATTTCGCACCACCGCGCAGTGTGGTGCAGCTCGCAGAGCCACATATGCGCAAGAGAGAGAGGTCAGTAGAGAAGTGTGATAGTATAGCGATAGTGAACTAATGCTTATGCTAGGTGTGCAGCTGTGCACGGCGGTGAAAAATGCCAGTGTTGCTGCCAACTGCCGCGGCAAACAAGTGCCAAACCCCGCGGAAAGCGATGTAATCGGTGCGTAACAATCTAGTATTTTCTTTGTTTTAGAGATGAATCTAGTTCGTTATATCCACTGGGAGGACAGTTTCACTTCCATAAAACGAGGTTTTCAACACGTGGATCTCTAGGGGGATCTTAGGGGGAATTTTATTTACTTGTTTGAGTGTACCTGTATATTACCATGATGTAGCAATGGGAATGATATACTAGTGGAATTTGGGATGTGTACTGCTGTTTACTGTACTGGTTTGTTCGACTTGCTTTCAATGTGTGACTCATGATTCGTTTTGGCAGTCAGTAGTTTATTGGGCTAGTTAATAGCCCGCAATTAAACAGCCGAAGAAGAAATAAAATGCACAGGTGAGCATTGCATACATTTAATCTCTTGTAGTGCAGAGTTTAAGGTGTCTACCAAACGGGAATACTCAGGGATTGTAGATAGTTCGGAAGCACTCAGGGAAAACTCAGTGAATTTGTGCTTTTATAACGGAAAATTAGCTGTAATTTTATTGAAAGGGAACGAAAGTCGCGCTAATGCTTGCTCAAGTAACAGAGTGGAATTGTTATGAATCGTCTTTGACGCTGTGTTGTCGGCTAGAAGAGTTGCCAGTGTACAGTCAGAGACCGATTTTCCGGGTGCCCGATTTTTGGGACCTTCCCGATAATTGACAGTTTGAAAATATGCTGTTGCACATGCACGAACATGGCTGTCATGAGCGCCCTCTACATGGTTCGATAAGAGAAGCAGACGAACAACCGATGCAGTGCTAACGCGCCTTGTGGCGCCATTTCGTGATGGTTTTGATCGCTGTATTTTTGTGAAAAGGCCGGCTAGTTGTGTTGCGTATGGGTGCACAAATTGCTTCACTGGCAAGTAGAGCACGAGGTTATTTCGGCTTCCGTCCGAGAAGAGCTATTCAGCGAGGAAAGCAGCATGGATAAGCGACGGCCGGAGATGCCATCACAGAACACAACTTGCGCTATACCTCGCTCCTCGCAGAGCCGGTTCTCATCACACTACTTGCGGCTACTGAACTGTCAAATGCCAGTGCCGCAAGGTTATTTCGAGGTGCAAGCTTCGAGAGGCCCTTAAATGCAGCCGCATATTGCCGGAAATGTGGAAAGCTCAAGATGGACGAGGACGGACAGAGCTTGCGAAAGCGCACTGGTGTCACTCAGTTGTCGGCGACATGCAATTATAATAAATATTATAAAGTCATGTCAAAAGCGCACCCATATGACAATCGGAGCCCAGTGCTACACCACTGAAGTGATCGAAACGCGCCATCCGAGTGCAGTTGGTTGCGCCAACGGGCAGCGCATAGCAACCATCGTGAGATGGAGCTCGCCTGGTTTGCTTTTTTCAGCTGACGGTGTACAGATATACAAATTTATTTTCATTTTGCCTCTTAATATTCACGCATGCATTAAACAGTTAACAAAAAACTATGCGTTAAATTGCTAGCAGAGGCTTTTTCATAACCGGCGACACCCACGGTCACCAAGCAAGGCCTGCAGTCTTCATCGGTGGCAGTTAGTGCATGCAGTCTAGAGAACGGCGCGCCATTTGATACTTTTCCGTATTTACTGTGCTCGATAAAGGACCATCATATTAAGACAAACAGCTCTGTGAAAGTTTGCTTTGTTGCAGATGGGCCATATTAGTACGGTAAACTTTCCTAAGCAAAGCATTATGCTCGGCCCGCTGACTTTGTCGGCAGCCGCCGATCGCTCGAGCCGGTAGGCCTAGCTCCCGGTTGTCGCAGCAGCAGCCGATGGCGCTTGCAATGAAAATGCCGCGAGTCATAAAGGGTTTATTTTCGTGAGCACTTTTTGCGCCTGGACAATTATGTCGCAGTTAAATGAACATACAGTTGGTTCTCTCTATAATTTGTCGGCAGCAAAAAGCAAACCAGGCAAGCCACCTTGCATGGTGGTCGCTGCGCGCGGCTAGTCTGCGAAAACAAGTGTGGACACTCAGTGACACATTGGCAGTGTGTTTCGATGACATGCACTCTGCACATTGTTGAAGGAGTGCATGTCGCTCACACCAGTCTCATGGTGGCATTAGCAGCCTCCGAATATACAATATTTTTCACGTAGTCTTCTTCCTACAATGCCGAGCCTCGATGAGCCTGGCGAACAGTGGCAGTTTTAGAAAGCAGATACTGCTGCACGCAATCAGTTTGAATGGTACGCTTCGAGAAGTCGGAGGTCCATGTCATGTACGAAAACTGGAACGGGGTGACAGCGTCTTCAGTTATTTTTGCCACAGTGAACACATGCGGCTACCGCAGCAGAGGCCAGACAGAAGCCGATAAACAAAACTCGCTTTGTAACCACATACTCGCACATGCAGAGCGCTGCAGCGTTGCCTGTTGTGCGCCAGGTGGTGCTCACTATTTTGCAAACCATATTGAATTATGGAGAGTAGAAAGCAGACCGTTATATGTGGTCTTTTTAGACATTACAGGAGTGTATGACAACGTAGACCGCAACATTTTGTGAGATATTCTGGAAGGGGAAGGCTTAGGCGACGATTGTCTGCAGCTTTTGAGGATATTTACCTAGAAAATACTATTAGCATTGAATGGAAAGGGATGAGTGGCGAGTAGAAAGTTGATATCAACAAGGGACTGAGGCAGGGGTGCCCTTTATCCCTATTGCTGTTTATGATGTACATGGTGAGAATGGAGAGGGCACTAGAAGGAAGTAATATCGTGTTTAATCTCTCATGTAAACAGGCAGGTACAGTAGTAGAGCAGCAGCTTCCAGGTTTATTTTATGCAGATGACATTGTGTTGCTAGGTGACAAGCAAAGTGATTTGCAACGTCTGTCTAATATCTGCGGACAAGAAGGCAGGAATTTAGGTTTGAAATTAAGTGTTAAAAAACGGGTGTTATGGTATTCAATGAAAACAGTGAACAGACAGTGGCAATACAGGGTCAGGAAATACCTCGGGTAAAAGAATATAAGTACCTTGGTATATGGATAAGCGAAGGCAATATATATATATATATATGGAAACACAGGAAAAAACAATAACAGTAAAGGGGAAGAGAAATGCAGGCATAATGAAACACAGAGCGCTATGGGGATACGATACGTACGAAGTGCTTCGGGGTATGTGGAGAGGTGTAATGGTTGCAGGACTTACATTTGGAAATGCGGTTGTTTGCTTGAAATCAGGGGTACAATCAGGACCCGATGGCAACCAAAGGTCAGTGGGATGCCTCGCATTGGGCGCTCACGGAAAGACTACAAATGAAGCTGTGCAGGGTAATATGGGCTGGACAAGCTTTGAAGTGAGGGAAGCTCACAGTAAAATTGATTATGAAGAACGACTGAAGAATATGAAAGAAAGTGAATGGGCTGGGAGAGTGTTGAGGTGTTTGTACAGGAAAAACATTGATTCATAGTGGAGGAAAAGAACTAGGAAGCTTACCAGCAAGTATGCGCCTTGTAGGGTGAGCAACACAGCAACGAAGAACATCAAGCGGAAAGTCAAGAGAGGCTGGAATAATCTCATGGGTGACAGCAGTGGAAAAGAAACCTGCCATGAGTAACTACTTAAGAAGAAAATAAATAATTTTGATAACTCAAAGGGAAGCTCATTACTTTTCGAAGCGAGATCAGGATGCCCTAGAACAGGCACCTATAAAGCGAGATGCAAGAAGGAAGAAGAAATATGTGCTTGCTGTGGTCAAGCTAGGGAAGCGATGGAGCACGTTTTATTAGAATGTGAAGATATCTGCCCAGCGGTCAATTTAGGCACCACTGGCCTCCTTGAATTGAAGCCCTTGGGTTCAGCGAGAGCAGGGGAAAAGTAAACATGTCCGCAATAAAGATTAGTAAATGGCGCTTGGAAGATTGGTGGAAAAAAAGTAGGGAAACGACAAAAAACGGAGACGTACAAAAACAAAGTTCACAATAGGGGGTCAGAAAATTTGGTATGAGAGTTCATCGTGGTCTTTTTCTTTCCTTTTATTATTATTTTTTTTAACCTAGGTAGGACATTAGGCAGTATAATAGCAAGAGCTTGGTGGCACAACCCACCGCCCCATTCCAGAGGAGATGCTCATGACATCCATCCACCCATACTGTCAATTTGGGCGGCTTCACAGCACCACCACGTATCCCATAGAGTCAATGTATAAGAATGTTTAAAATTTCGGACGCAAGAACCCTTAGCCGTCCGATTTTCCTGACTTTTTGCCGTGACCACAGTGCCGAAACGGCATTAATGAAAGCCTCCACCGCCGCCATTTTGATTATCTCGCCACCTCAAACAGGTGCACTCGCACGCAGATCCGTGGTAACACTAGGCCTAGCTACTTCAACGTTCGCGACCGTGTTTCTTGCTGCTCGGTGCCGTGTTTTTATTAAAACAATTCGCCGCTGTTTGCAAGGGCACGGACTCTGCGTTTGTGTAATCCTCGTCATTGGCTTCGAAGCTTGGAAAGCATGACGCGTTGCATAATGCCGGTTTCCGAAATTCAGGTTCGCCTCAATACAGACGTGTTACGCCATAAAGCATACGTGAAGCAATAGTCACGGGACACAGTATGTATTTAATTATACACGTGTGCACCCGCCGTCTCCTGTTACAGTACGAGTGTACTAGGTGTACCGGCAAGCCTTCAGAGCTATTTTGGACTTGCCTGTGGCAATTTGAGCCTTTAAGGGCAGTAAAAGACATGCATTCATTTTTTCGAATGTTATCACACCCCCTTTAGGGAATCCGAAAAATCTGACGTTGACTGTACAACTGACCAAGAGGATGCTTCAAATGGTCTGTGGGGCTAACACACAGCGGAAGGAGGACGAACTGACGCATTGACAACTGAACGGGATAGGAAGTGTGCCACCACTTCTTGAAGGAGCTTGAGCTCAGAAAACAAAGTGTTGGCTGATGCAGAGATGCAGGTGTCCCCCATGTAAACCTAAATAAACTCTTTAAAGCAGTGAATCGCAATACTGAGGTGTTGTGCACGTGCTGAGAGTATGCCAGGGCAGTTGAGGTTGAATTTACAGCTGCCGAGAGAATCTCGCTTGTGACAAAGTTCGGGCCTCATACAAATGAGTTTGCTATCACTTGATATAAATAGCTCATATTAGAAAAATTTGCCTCTGTATGCATCTCCTTTTATTTGTATTTGAAAATGTTCGACTCGATTTGCAATGGGCTTTGCCATTTTCTTTCAAGATATTTTATTCGATGTGCATTTGACTAACCCCTCCTGTCTGTTTTCTTTTTGAATAAAATAAACACTACTCCTTACTTATTAGAGGGAAAATCAGACATCCATCCGTTCGTAGCAATTGCTACAAAGGAAACCCATACGGGTTCCTCGAAAGAAAACTTGCAGTTGAAGAAAAATTCGTCCTGGTTCGGGACTTGAACCCGGGAACACCGCCTTTTGGGGGCAGCCACTTTACCATCTGAGCTAACCAGGCGGCTAGCAGATGGCAGGGCAAAGTCACTGAAACATTTCACTGAAACATTGAAGATGGTGTTGAGGTTAAATACATTACAAATAAAGTAGTTACCTGCCTGTGAGGGGACCTGAGGAAGCTTTAGTTGACTCAAAAGAAGTTTCACTAAGCTGTGATTCTGAGCAGCAATTCACTCTGTGATACTGTTCCTCTTACTCTTATGTGCTATTTCGTGTGTTTGCATGTTTAGTGCATCTTGCTATCGAAAACTTTGGGGCAAAACTGTCTAAACAGCAGGTCCAGTCAATGCCGTCCCCCTGACCACACCAATCAGCCTGCCAGGAATGCCACCTATTACCGTGAGCGCCTCATTGCCACCCGATGCTCTAGCAAGCCTTGGCTCATCAAGTGACACTCCGGGTGAGACTGCATGATTTGCCAACTAGGCTAGCAAGTATGGCTGAGAAGCCACAAATAAAATAGAAGTTTATTGTCCTATTTGATTTCCGTCATCCCTTCAATAAGTTCTCCTTATAACTTGAATGTCGTCCACAACTGATGCATTGTTCTTCAAATTATTGGCCAGATATTACAGTCCAGCACTTCTACAACAAAATGACCTGTATAGCGAAGGAATAATTTTGTGCGGTATGCGACCTTTACAATGAATTGGCCTGTATAGTGAATAATTTCGGAGGTCCCAAGCACTTCATTATTGCAGGCACAAAGTGTAAAGTCGAACGCTTTATAAAGACATTGCAAGTTGTGTGACCTAAACCTGTACCTGCTCTCAAGTTGCTGGAAGGCTGCATGCTTAGGCCACTTAATTACAGTAGACTCCTGTTAATTCAATTATTGTTAATTAGATTTCTTGGTTAATTTGATCTCAACCGAAGGTCCTGGCTGGTGCCCATACATTTCTATGGGCCCAAGCCTTTATTTCGATCCTAAAATTGGCCTTTGCTGGGTAATTCAAACTTGGCCAGTTGGCACACACGCACTTGACCCCTATGGTGACCGCAGTAACGATTCCTTTAGTTGCAGTGTCTGTCTCGGCAGAGCTTGTGGGCACAGTGAATTAATTGAACGCACAATCTCCCATCGAATCCACAAGAAGTCCTGCACCATAAGAAGCCAAGCAGAACTGGAACGGCAAGGCTGATGGACTAGAATGCCTTCTGAGAACATGACATACAAGAAAAAAATTGAAGATATTGAAGAGCGGCTCACCGAAGTGGTCAAGACTGCAGAGAAGCACACTAAAGACATGCAGCACTCTCACCTCCTACGTCTTAGTGATGCCAGAAGAGGACTACTGAGACAGTGGGAAAAGATGAAACATAGCTGTAAACTGAAGAAACGAATCACTTACATAACTAAGCAAGCAGAAGCATATGGAGACCAGCTCAGCATGCAGAACTGCCATAAGCTGTGCAACCAACTTCAAGACATTCTCAGCACAAAGACGACCTGGCGTATACTGCAAGCCCTTCTAGCTACCACCAAAGACATGACCTCAAGAAAAGCATTCACTTCCATTCAGGAACCGAGAAACAAGTTCTGGAAGAAATCAAGCATAAACCTATTGGAGACAACACCCCCAAGGTCACCAATCCCCAATTGTACAAAGGTGAACTAAACGTCGCCCTCGACTGCCCTTTCTTGCTTCCTGAACTTCACGCCGCCCTTGTTAAATTGACACGTAACACATCACCAGGAAATGACAAGGTGATCAACAGGATCCTACGAAACCACCTTGACAAAGCCATACATAGATGGACTCCTTGACTGCATGAATAACTGCTGGGAAAAAGGCGAGCTCCCGGCAGTATGGAAGCACGCAGAAGTCACTACAATACCAAAACCCAACAAGCCACTACAAATCAGCAACCTACGGCTTATCTCCCTTGCTTCCTGTGCCGGAAAGCTCCTCAAACACATGGTTCATGGACGCCTCGCCCCATACCTCGAAGACTCAGGACCCGTGCCTGGCACAATGTTTGGCTTCCGACAGCTCCTCTCAGCACATGATATACTCCTGCAGCTTAAGGAAAAACCTCTTGGACTACCTAGAACACCACAAAAAGTGCTCTGTTTTAGCAGTGGATGTAAAAGGAGCCTTCAATAATGTGAAGCATGAAGCAATCCTCTAGAATCTCCAAGGCAAAAGCTGCGGAGTCCAGACTTACCAATATGTATGAGACTTTCTTAACGATTGCATTGGCTAGGTGAGTGTCGGCAACCTCCGAAGCGACAAATTTGAAATCTCCTACAAAGGCACTCCTCTAGGGTCAGTCATTTCACCTTTCTTGTTCGATCTTGCCATGATTAAGCTCCCGCAATGATTCGATGCCTTCGAAGGCTTAAACCATGCAATATACATCAACAATATAACGTTATGCACAAAAGCATCCACACCAGCCAACAGCAAACTACCCTCCTAGAGGCAGTCAATCAGGTGTTAAAGTACTTCCCAAAATGCAGTCTCCAGTGTGGTCCTGAAAAATCAAGAGCTACTTATACTCAAGGCAAGGACCCGGAGAAGACCACCAGCCCATTTCACCCCCGATCCCAAAATCACACTCAAGGGAATCACTATCCCACAAGTTCGCTACCTCTGTGCCAAAGGCGCGGAGGTAGCGAACTTTCGAAGCTTCACAAGACCCGAATAGGAGTTACTCATCTCATTAGGCACATAACCATGCAAAGAAGAGTACTCAAAAGAGCTAGAAACCATCCAAATAATCAGTCCTCCTCAAAGCTGAAATGAAAAAACTCAATATCATCAGAAAAGCAATCGAGTGCATTAGGGCTTCCCAGTAAGACCTCAAACTTGGCACTCATAACACCTGGGAAGAAATTAGTGAAGCGCATAGGGCCAGCCAGCTGGAATGCCTTAAAGGGACACTAAAGGTTACTATAAAGTCAAGTTAAAGTGATAAAGCAATGCTCTAGAATGTCTAAGGCGTCAATATAATCGCAAACAGAGCTTTAGTAACCGAGAAATTGAGGTAAATGCATGACACGATTTGAGACCCCCCAGCGACACTCTGGTATAAGCCCGATGACAAAGGCACTCCTCATCATAATTTATGTTACTAGTAATCAACTACTCATATTAAAAAGATAATTTCATTAGATTACAAGACGGAAGAAAATGCTACTTGTCTACTTCTATTCAATTCTATGAAAAAAAAGCATTTTGACGTTACCCTTGAGTAGTATGGGTGATCGAAACATTTCGTTTTCGCTTGACTCTGCGCGCTTGATTTTGCGCCGGGCGTTCGCTAGAGTTTTGTTTCGTTATCGCGTCATGCTGCGGTGGTCCTGCTGGCTCACGAAACTTGCATTTGGAACAAGCAGCGAGAATGCCACGCGATGTCCATGTGATGTCGTGGGATGCGCGAACGGTCCGCGGAACTTGGCCAAGGGCAGTTGCAGCGGCGAATCCAACGTTACTTATCACTGTGTGCCAATGAGTGAACCTTTCTGTTCGAAGTAGTTAAGTGCCGTACTTCTGCCACAGCGTGCTTTCAAAGAGCCGAAAAATCATGTCGTGTGCTCGCTGCACTTTCGTCCAGAGGATTACGAGTTCAACGCCGACTTACTGAAGTCGTGTGGAGTGCCTTGCAAAGCAATGCTTTCCCATAGCGCTGTGCCATCGGTCTTGCCTGCATTCTCCGAAGCGCAAGAACAACTGCAGGTTGAAGACGAGGCGGCGAGTGCGGCATTTGGTTTTCATAAAGGAAAAGCTACAAATGTGCGAATATGTACAGCCATATATATATGACATACAGTTGCCGTCGTAGTAGTACGCAACGGCACCGGCAGCGCGAGCCCTCAGGATCAGCTCACGTTCATCAGTGCTTAAATCGCTGAAGTTGAGCCCAGCATCGCTACCCAATGTGTCGTTGTCAGGGTCGTCCATTGCAACGAGCGTCGAAGTTGGCGTCATAAAATAAAGAACCAGTCGCATGCTGTCCCTTTCGCTAGCCACCATAGTTCCACTTTCGCGCTGCTGTCGGCTCTGTCTTGGCGCTGTTTCTAGCCGCGCGTTTGTGTTTTGCGCAGAAAAGCCGTAGCGCCATCTGTGGGCGCCGTTTTACTCACCGACGGCGCAACGTCACTATGAGACCTTGACATCACCCCTCCTCGATCTGAGGGCGGGCAATTTGAACTGCACTAGAGGTAGGCGGACGCTTCAGAGCGCATTTTCTCTTAAAATTAGTTTCTTCTTCGCACGAAGCAAGCGTTTCGAGGTTTCTGGGATGGTATTTCAACAGTCCACGATGACTTAATATTAACCTTTAGTGTCCCTTTAAGCTGATTCAAACAGGCTAAGCAGCGCAAACTTCATAGCAGACTCGGATGCGAAAGTCCAATTACTGCCAATTCTCAGAGACCTTATCTCAGTTGCTCCAATACTTCGCAGCATGCAAGCAACACACCACAAAGACAGAAGACAAGCAAGAATTCGAGTGCCAAGCAAGAAATGCTCGGACAACCCCAACGCGAGATATACAAATGCAAAGGAAGTGGCCATCATCATCGGCATTGTCACATGCAAGCACACAGCCATCTTGAGCGGCTCACAAACCGTGTGTAGAAACCTACAAAAAGGCCAAATCTCTGCCGCAGCAGTGAAGATACTAAAAGAAGTAATAAGATGATGAAAACTCCCCGAAACTTACATTGCATGGACCCCAAACCACGAACACCTGGCAGGAAACGAAGCAGCAGATGCTGCTGCCCGAGAGTATACCAGCTGGGATTTCCTGCCGCACAGGCTCCAGAAAGTGACGAGGGTGGAAGACATTCCCATCAACTATGCCATAATATTGCAACACTATCGACTGGAAAGAAAACAATTATCTACTACCACATCCAAAATTAAGCAGAAAGCCAACACCCTCTGCTATGGTGGCTAGAGGGGGAGATGTCAGCATTGGCTGGGCATCGCCGCGTATGGAAGTGCGGCATTTTTTCATGACAACGACAGGTGGCACGCTCGTCGTCTCTGAGATGCCTAGCGCGAGGTTGTGTTTGAGCAATCTCTCCGGCTCTAAGCACGCGTCGTGAAGTTAGTTTCGCCTGCCCCGCTTTTGTTTGCTTGTCACAAGGAGCTCTGAGTAGTCTTCTTGACCCACCCTACAGCAAAAGTTTGGTCGATATGCAGAGTAAGCTGGATGATCTCCTGGATGTGGGCCACCTAAATGAAGTAAACAATATGGTAATGGCACGTGATGCGATGCCAGATCATAGTGAAATGGTGGGATAAAATAGCGACTCGCGCATAACCTACTACGTTAGTGAATATGTGGCCAGGAAAATGCTAATGAGAACAAAGTGCGAAGAGTGCTCTCAGCTGTTGCTTCAAGCAAAAGACTCGCGCTTGCTTCCGGAAGAGTCGTGCCTTACCAACCACATGGATAGAGGTGGCCTACTTTACCCATCTTAGGCACTAAAAGGCTTGGTTGCTGCAATGGAAGATGCTTTCACGCATTGTTTCAGCTTTAACAAGTTGAAGGCTGACAGCATCATGGACCTTATTACTTGCCTGTCAATAAATAAGCTGGATATGGTTGGCTGTGCGCAACATAGCATAGAAATCACCAACCAAGTGATACGGTTTTTTGTCATCGCGAAGTTGCACTTCCTTGTTGCAGGGGAGAACGCATCGAAGCAAGGGAAACCAGATAAAATGAAGTACCTCAAGCTGAGGTGCACAGCATATAAGCTGCATAACTGCAACGTTTATATCAGCAAGACCAACACAAAGCGTCTGTATATGTATATAGAACAGGAATTGTTCACATCACATTGTATGCCCAGAAATATCTGCATGTCTGAACAGAACTTCCCACTCGACAAATTATTATTGTTTGCACTGCACCTTTTTCACCGTTTCTGGGTATATACCTCCATTATATATTGTATTTGCGCTCCATTTCGAGTCATATTGTTTGTTTGAGAGCTAACAACTATGCATATACAGTCGTGTGCATTATTTTATTAACAATAAATATTCTAAGGCAATCTTGGCATTATCTGAGTGGTACTACATACACGCACTTAGTTCTTTGCAGGTTTCTAATATTGGAAACCAAATTTCCCTTTGCGCTCTCATTATGCTCAGTTTTGACCATTGGTGCCTACAGTTCTACCTTTCATTGCAAAATTAAATAAACTTGAAATAATCCTGGTTCACTTGAGCAGCCCGTTTCAAGTCAAGTGCTGAGGCGGGCACCGTCCACTGGACTATTAGGACAAGCGCCTGTAGCTCAAGGCACTAACAAAGTCATGCCAGACAGAACTGCATACGGCACCCCATAATAGTCCCTTAATATGTAAAAGCGGCACTGGCAAACCGCAAACGACCGCCTACTGCGGAAGCTTTCTCTGTTTGGTGCAATTATGAGTTTCATAAGTGTTGCTCTGAGCGCGAAGCTAAAGCACGGCGATAAAATGACCAAAATTTAGTAGTACGTTGGGCCAGCTGCAGTGATAAAGTCGCCTAGCCGTTAAAATTATTTTCTGATACGCGTATTGCGTCCCAAGAAGCCGCGGAGCGAGAAAACACTTCGCAGCGGAACCAAATAACTGCAGCGGACGGGAGGCATCTCGGAGCCGACAGCAGCGCCGCCGCATCGTCCTGAATAAATGCTGCTTCTCAGGCGCTCCGATGCCTACACCTCCCCCTCTAGCCACCATACCTCTGCAGACTACAAACAAATACATACGTCCATGGAATTATCATGCACGAGATGCACCCCACAAAATTCTCATACTTATGGAGATTTCGTAATGTACCAGACACCCTCTAACACATCATGTTAGTGTGTCGACATCGCGAGAAAAACAATCAAGATGTAGCGTCAAAACTGCTACAAGTCATTGAAGAAACAGGGGAGGCAATGTTAACGGCACAGAGCCTGGAGGATCAGCGAAGTTTGGTGGCCCAGGCCACGACATTAGCCAGTGGCTTTCTGGACTGAGAGAGCTGCCCATGTAGGGCAAAGGAAGAACACTTTCTCACTGTTTCGCATATTTTTGGCTTGCCCTAGGAAGGCTTTCAAGATATAACCATTGCTCAGAATGTCATATTACAGTATTTACTCAATTCTAATGCACACCTTTTTTTCTTTCAGTAAAATTGCACCAGAAATATCCTGCATGGCACAATTGGACAAAACTGAAATCGCCTTTGTACGCTTTACCGCATAATTCATACGCCTTGCGTCGAAGCTGGCTTTAGGAAATTGGCCATCAAGTGCAATGCGCATTAGACCCTTGCCCATTTTTCTTGCTAAAATGTTGTGTGCATTACATTTCTGCTTTGTTTAGAAGGCTTAATATAATTCGTACATTATGTTTCTACTTCGGACACATGAAAATGGATGTGCATTTGATTCGGACGTGTTTAGAACAGGGCAAATCAGCTATGTGTTTTGATGGCTTTTCTCCATCTTGTTTAATTCGACCTGCCAGAGTCAGTTTCATCAGTCCTCTCTGGGTCAGATTAATGCAAGAAAGCTGAAATTCAGCGACTTCCCAGTTTCTGCCCACATAGTCCTAAATTATAAAGTAGCCTCCTTTTAAAGCTTAAGTTTGCTGCACCTTGGGTGCCCAGCAAGCCAATTAAAGTATTACTGTCATTTGGCAATCAGCGACTGAATTTGTTATGCATGAGGTTTGCACCATGTGAGAGATATGGCGGTATTTTGGAAAGTGCCAGTGGATCGAAGGGTTTCATTAAGGTTTATCTTTTCATACAAAAACATCTTCACTTTAAGATGGAGATGCACTACTTAAGCCAGTGCTAGAATATCTCTAGGTCCTTCCAAAAATAGTGTGGTCAAGCGTAAAAGCACTAGTCTACAGCTACTGCCATGAGCAGAAAGTGCGTATCCTTGTATTGTACAATGTTCCACTTGGCAAATCTTCCATGTGTTTCTTGACTAGAATTTGTCATTGTGCCCAAAATTGAAATTAACAAATGCCATGACTGTGTCGTCATCCATTTTTTGTGGAACCTTTGCATTTAATTTTTTTTTAATTGGATGCCTTTAATCCCTTGATTGTTCTTTCTTCATGGCATCACAAAAAACATTTAAACCAGCTTTAAAAAATGGAAGGGGGAAGAGAGAAAATAATGCACCCCCTTTATCTGCCTTAAAGCGCCAAAGAATGGCCAGAGAACTTGCAGAGAACGTGAGCTTTGTTAGCATTTAAGCAGCTGAAGACTAAATTTTGGTGGCTGTGACATTTTTCTGCTTTGTGCTGAAATTGCCTGTGCACTATCCTTGCACACACCTTTTGACTATCACACAAGGAGCAGCACTTGCTCCCATTGTAACTAAATTAGTATCAAAATGTCCTTGACAGACGTTGTTCCTGCAAAGCAAAATTTGTTTGCAGCACAGTCTTCTGTGCAAGGTTATGTACAATTTTACATTAACACAGGCAAAAATGAGAAAACTGGAGTCTTAAACTTGGTGCAAATGATTCTAAGATAAGTTTTCCTTTTTTCTGAGAAAAATACCTGAAATTGTCATTGAAAATGGTGACCAGGGTAAAGCTGAAAGACTTAGCGTATGCTAAAACCAAAATGACCATTTTTTTTTTTTCACGCACCAGTAGAATACCAAAACAAATATTGCTGTATCTTCTTATTACCTTGGACACGTAACTACACTACACAGCTCACTGCCCTGGTAGACTACTGCTAGTAAAAATGGCAATCGCACAGCACGTCTAAATGAATGCAGTAGCATGTGCCAGAATACCTTTGCACAAGGTGTGGGTGGAGCCTTGTGGCATTGAGTAACATCTGTGAGAATGTTGTTACAATATGCCACTTCATACTTTTTAAAAGGGGAGCAGGGACACAATGTTAGGCTTTAAAAAGAAAATGCGTAATGCACTTCTATTAATTTTGCAATTTGTTTAAAATTGCTGGACACTCTTTCAACCAAATTCTATGTGTTAGAAGAGGAGGCTCCAGACCATAAACAGTTAGTATCAGAAAACTGTCGCAAGAAGTTGGAGCTGTTATTGACCTCCAGGCTCCGTCGTGGGTGTGGCCCGCAGACGCTGCCCCCTAACTCTTCAGGGACACTCATGTCTTCTCAGGACCAAAATAAAAGTTCTTTGTCTGTCTGTCCGTTATTGACCAGCAGGCTGAAATGTTCATGTACAAAGAAATGCTGAATACCAAAGCTAATGCTATGCAGAGGCTTTTGAGTTGTAAATTTTTGATTAGAATACCTTTATTCTATGACAGCTTATGTAGTGTAAGCAGTACATTTTGCATTATTATGTATGCAATTTTCAGGAGTTCGTGAAGAAGCTTCTGCCAAGTCCCCAATGGCAGCACCGCAGCATCTCTGAAGCATTTGCTTGGCATTGAAGACACGTTCCCGCACTACAGTACCCTCTAGGAATGTGCAGTGTGATGGAAAAAGTCTATTCACTGAGGGAGGAAAACAAATAGGAATGTCTTGACCAAACTGTGGACACCCTTCCGGCAATGAATGGACACTGTTGCTTTGGCTGGTCTGTCGCATTATTCCGGGAAAAGCAGTTAGTCATCCTGTTGAGTCGCTGAATCTCTTCCCTTTTGTGGCGGCCATAGGTGAAAAAGTGTTTCTGGGAGATGGTGTAGCAGTTTTGCAGCACAAGAAAGGAAAAAATAAAAAAATAGGAATATTGTGCATTTTTTGAAAAGATGGCCATCATTGCTGCGAACTTCTCCCCCTTGGAGTAGTGTACACCTTCTTACCAGGTGGCGATTATGCTGCCCGAAGTATTTTAGTATGGCTGCATAGGAATTTCAAACAATGTTATGAAGAAGCTTGCAATTCCAATTTTTTTTTTTTTTTTGTTCCTTTTTTTCACCATACAGTTTTTCTGGGAGCATATGGCAGTCTGGGCTCCCAGTTTGAATACTTTCTTTCACTCTGCACTGAACACTTCCTTTTGATTGCTGGAAATATGTACAGAGTTCCAGAAAATTACACATATGCTAAACTTGCACATAAATATGGTCTTTTTGCACCAGTGTTGCTCTAATTTAGGAACTTCAGTGGCTCAAATGCAAAATTTGTACAATTCACTCCCGTAGTTCTCATTGATTCTATTTTCAGTTTGTTTACACACATTTTTAGTTGCAATGATACAGCTAGATGTCTGGGTGATGTTGTGTATGTATTTCATACACTGCTCAGTTTGAAATTCTATAAGTGACCATCTAAGGGCACTGCCATGGAATCTTCTACACAAACCATGCTATTTAAAGTTTAGTGCATCGAGCCATCTGCTGCACAGCATGTTCTGTCTCATTGTTTCTTTAAATCTGACATAGAATAAGAGTAACCAGGAATTGGGAAAGGTGGAGGATACATTCCCATGGAAGTGAGTGGGCAATTCCCTTGTACTTCGGCTTATGCCATGCAGACTCCACAAAGAAGTATCTAGTGGGGAAGGAGGGAAGGACCTATTCAGTCGCATAACAGCATCACCGCTACACTGGGCTGATGGTGCGTGCTGTGAAAATCAGTATTTAAAAGAATGACTGGGGCTTCACACATTCAGCAGCTATTTAAGGAAGCAGAAAAGCCTGGCATTGTTCATGGATACAGTTGAGGTCTGTCTGAAATGTTCGGTATGAGACTATAGAAAATGTCAAAAGCCATAAGGGATGAGTGAGTTGGAGACAAATGTTTGTAATGTAATATATTTATTAAAACAATGCAAAAATAGTTAAATATCAACATTGCATCATGATGTAGCAAAGTGTTGCACTGCATAAGTAAAGCAGTGCCAGCTTTTATGAACATCCACCAAGCATAATGCAATAGGAAAACAGACTGGCATAAGTTTGAAGCAGGAGAGCTTTACAGGTGCATTGCAAAACAGCAATGGCAGTTAATGAATCGTCCAACTAGGAGTAGTTCTCCACAAAAGCGAAAATCTTTTTTTATAACCATGGTACATCAAATGTTTTAAATTATAAGTGGTAAAGGCAATGTACATTGTCACCATTCCAAAAAAAAAAACATCTGTGCTGTTTCTATTTTCTAATAATAATGTGCTTGATGTGCAACTGGAAATAAATGCTTTCAAACATGAACTGTGCCATATATGCTTGCATACCATAGCTTGTCCTTGTTGCACAAGTTAAAGGATAATGAGTCCTCATAACAACCACGTCTACCAAATTGTAGCAAGAGCATTCCAGTCTGCAAAGGCGGTGGCAGCTTCAGACTGAGGTTGTCTACTGCCTACAGTTGTGTCTATTTGAGCAATGTAAGAACCTAGCCTCGCTTGCCCACTGTCAAGAAATGAAAGCAGCATCTTAAAGCGGCAACCACAAAATGTATTTGCATGAGCTGTCTTTGTAGCCAACTTCAGCACTAGCTGCAACAGCTTGTAAATGCCCTAACAAACATTAGCATCCACCATTATTTGACAGTACTGCTTCATGCTGTTAGGACCCTGTAAATACTGCTTGCACCATTAGATTCTGTTAAGTCTCCACCATGAAGAATTCATGATCGCTTCTGGAGCTTGGGGCATAAAAAATCGTGGTCTTAGCGTTTTGGAATAATTTTGGTCCACATAGGTTGGACCATTGAAACTATATATTGCAAGAATTTCACATTGTTACAATGTTATTGTATGTGTATATATTAAGTTCTTGTGTACGTACATCGGGAGACAATATGCTGAACAAAGCTTGATCAGCCCTTTTCTTCTTTCCATGCGTAATCACAAAAAGGCGACACAAGTTCACTGCAACATGTTTCACGGGTAACAGTGATGCGAGAAAAACTGATAACAAGGCCTCTGCATCATGAACGAGCAAGAGAGCTAATACAATATATTCAGGTGTTGGTTAAACATTACCATTGTATATACTAAAATAACTTCCAATACAAGGCAACAATACACTATGTATATAATATATATTTCGTCAAGTACTGTGACAATTATCACCACCAGGATTTTTTCCACATGACAGTATATATGACGTGTGGTGTGTGTGTGTGTATATATATATATATCAAATCGCAGGAGGCAGTTGCTTCCTACCAGGCAAATGGACTAAATTATAGACACCATGGCACTTCGATTAGATTCCACAGCACTATACTGGCATTGAAGAAAACAGACTATGCAGAACATATAAACAGAAAACAAAGTAATGGGCCTCTGCATAAGTATGGCATATTAACACTCAACAAGTGACAACAGAAGGTATTATCAGAGTAGAGTTCTTGGAACACCGATCAGATCGTAGGCTCTTTGAGCTATGGTACATGGGTTAATTGGAAGCTACTCCATGTGTTTATATACAAGGCTATGAAGAGATGGCGCATGTCATGCAAATAACTGAAACGGTAAAAATATTCACTGAAAAAAAAAAAAGAACAGCATTAACTAGGCAGCAATGTCTGCTGATAAAAGTCTGGATCATCTTCCTCATCGGACTGGAGGTTCACATCTTCACCATCCAGCTGCAAAAAAATTTGAAAATGTGCATCAGATAGTGGCAGTTCAAGCAAGCGTTGGTTCCTTGCAGATGGTTGCTACATGTGTTGGCTTGCAGCAACCTTTCAATGCATACATGCGATATTAAAATATCTTGAGGCAGTCAAATGAGAAAAACTATTCTAGCACATGTGCATGTATAAGACACTTGGCAGTTCTGTGCTCATTGTAAGGCCGCACTTATTATCTGCATAATGCCTGTGTTAGGCTGCGTAGATTCGGGGCTGGCAATAGCTATGTTGAGGCATCTGTTTACGGCAACTGATAACAATATGAAAAGGATAGTAAGGAGGGCCCATCTCCTTTCTTAGTGCCAAAAGTGGCAAGTAGATGGCAATTGCACAAAGTAAGTAGCAATAAGTGGCATAGGTATCATTTAACCCTTTGAGGGTCGATTTTTTTTGCCATATGCGACTGCCCAGGGTCAATTTTTTTTATTGCAGATTCCACTTCTTCTTAGGGACTTATTTTGAAAAAAATTTACCCTAATTTTTTTTAGGGTGACCATAAAGTGGGAAAAAAATCTTTTGCATTGGTATATATGCACTCTTCACTCATGAATAACGACAGTAAAAAAGGAACTAAACTTATCAGAACTAAAAATTTGATGCATTTTCATGCACATATGAACTATGTGCATGAAAATGCATCAAATATTTAGTTCTGATAAGTTTAGTTAGTGATAAGTTTAGTAAGGCTTTGAAAATCCACACACGAGAATATTTCACAAGTCTCAAATGTTCCTGCTCTTACACTAATACGTACGTCCATAGCGTAATCGAACTGCGTAGGTGCGCGCACTCAAGAAAACTGTTTGTTTCTGTGCCCATCAAAAAAAAGCAACACGTGTGACAAACTTCCGCTAATCTTCATCTTATCGCCAAACAGCTAGGGCAATCAGTTTTCGCTAGTCTTTAAAAAAAAAAAAAACGGGAATGCATGCACGGTGGCATCCTTCCTATGCGCACCCCTATGAGCACTAAACGAGCGAGAAACAAGAGGTCACCCTTTGGGTGATTAGTAACGAGATAGCTATCAGTTTTGCAAGCACAAAAAACCGAAACCACCCGCGAAACAAAATCCAAACAGCCGCCCGCCCATGCGCGCGCTAATGCGTGAGCGGCAGTATATAGACGCGCAGGAGGAAACTAGCACTACAACAAACCATGCAACGAAAACCGAAAGAGGGAGGCATGCGAAAAAAATTCCCTGTATCCCCACATAGTGGCAGCACATGACAGAAAAGAAAAAAAGTTAGGAAATTGGCACGCTTTTTAAATGTACAGACGGCGCCGTAAATATACGGCATTGACCATTTTTGGACTTGTTCGCGGTGCCATATATTTAAGTCATTGACCATCAAAGGGTTAAGTGCCTCTTTGTAAGGCACCATTCAGGGTGCAGCACAAATTTGTTCGAAAACTCTTTACAAACAATGCGCCATGCTGACTGGTTGCTGCCTTTCAACTAATATTGATATTTCAGCCTTTGTCCAGTTTTACGTAAAATATACTCTGTAGTTGCTTCAGCGTGCACACACAAAAACTCATAGATGCAAAGGGCATCATAACAGTACCCCCAGCATTGCCCCCTCTTGCTCTTATGAACTTATTGCTAGTGCTTGCTGTATTAATGTAATGAACTGCTAATTGGTTCCACAAAATAAGCTAGCTTGATTTATCACTTGAACATTTTGAAGACTCCAGATGGTTCAACAATTCACTCAGTTGGCTAAAAACTGCAAAACAAAGAAGAATGCAGCAATTGTCCTCAGCAGTTCAAATACACTACAGTGTTTTGTTTTAGAATCGTCACTGTTTCCATCTGATTTTTTTCCATCTGAATGGAACTAAATCAAATTATCTGCCCAATTTTATTACTCCACTATAGTTTGTGTCAATACAGAAATGAAGGCACCCTTTAACCAATAGCAATGCAATTCCCAGTGATTAAGACAATGAAGGCGTATAAAAAAGACATCTCACACATTGCAGTTCCTTTTCAGTGAAAATGTACTTGAGCTGAAGCCGCAATGGAATCATAAGCAGCAGCACAAAAGGGAAAGCCAAGGCCAGTGAAGATGACTTGACTGCCCAAAGTACAATAAGGCAGACCACTTGCAGAAGAGTGTAAAGGTGCATCTTTGTAGCTTTCACCTAGCAAGCGGAAAAAAAAGCAACATAAATATTTGTTCAGACACTAATAGTAAGGCGATGGTGTACCTTTTGTGCATAAGGCACACCTGGGAAGTGCTTTGTTGGCTTAAAGAAAAGAATAATTCGCTCAAATAGTTGTATTCCAATCATAGAAGTGATCCCCATGTAGAGAAAAACTCCAAATAGCACAGCAACAGGAACTTCTCGCAACAAAGGGCTCATGAAGACTGACAACCCTGGAATGGAAAAACAAAAGAGAACGTAAAAATGGCTTCTTATTAAACTCTCCATAAAGCACATATACACAAATGTCATAGCCACATTAGAAGTAGTAATGAATTTGCAGTAGCTAATAGTCAGTGGAATTTTGTGTCCCAAAGGTGGATTGCCAGCTGTGAAGGATGCCTGTACTGAAGGGGTTCAGTTAACTCTGATCACCTGGCATTTTTTAATATTCTCCAACATCTCGGTACATAGGCATTTTTTTGCATTTACTCCCTACAAGAATGTGACCACTGCAGCGAAGAATTAAATTTGTGACCTTGCATAAAGTGGCAGAATGCAATAGCAACTAAGATAACACTACAGATTAAATTACATTAACACAAGCTGGAAGCATGATAAGACTGCACATATTTGGTTGCATAAAACCAAACAACAAAATCTCTAGGGCTGCACTTCTTTGGTACATCATTTTAAGCATAAGTTGGTAAGTACTAGATGTTCTTATATAGGGTGCCCAAGCTAAGGTTGGCCAAGCTGTTCACAAAGGAAAAATTATTTTAAAAAAGAAGGTGCAGGATATGATTTTAAGACCTATGGTGTTCAGTCGTCTGACCTCTGGCAACTGAACCCTGTAGGTTTTATAATTGTATAGTGCACCTTGCTTTCTAAATCATTTTTTTTTTTTTCATTGACCAGAATGGCTAATTGTAGCTGGGACACACGGTATGTTCCTATCACACTAAGTAGTTACCCAAGAGTGGCTGAACAAGGAATGTAGCTCCAGTGACATTCCTTGTTCAACTGTTTTTAATTATTTCAAGCCTCCTCTGCCTCTGAATTTCTGTCTGGTTTGAACGCATAGCAAGTACAGTGCTAAATTACTGCAATTGCACAGTGAAACAACGGAGTGCCATGATAAAATATCAGTCATCTGGGCAATCAGCCATTTCCCTTCACAAGGAACCAGTTTGATGGCTTTTGAAGCAAAAAATTTGAGTCTTACATATAAAATAAATTTCTTAAATGCATTACTTGTGAGGTGCAGCGACAAAAATGCTTTGACGTAAGCTCATGCATAAGCTGAGCTCAGCCAGGGCGTGCTTATTGCAGTTCTTTGTTTCTACAGTGCTTTGTCAGCAATAAAAGACTACATTTTTGGAATCACATGCTTTTTTGCACCTTTTGGCATACTTAGAACAGTGGTGTCTGCCACTGACAACTTGCATGCGAGTTGCACATGCAAAAGAAAGCTACTGCTCAACTCTGACCGTGAAAGCGATGCACTAGAGTTTTGTTCTTCGAGGGGAGCATTTTTTCTCGTTTCTAATTGTACCGTTTGTAGCAATGACAAGTGCACATATTGTCGCATAGTAGTGACGGTGAAGAAAGCAGCAATACTGTGAATGATGAAACTAGCGTTTTGTTGGGTGAACCTGTGCCCTCAAAATCGGGCTACACTTGAAGAACAACGATAGCGGCGAACACAGTCGGCGATCGGCGAAAATCTGATCAGCGGGTCAAGCGCGTTGGCTTTTTTATGCATGAGTCACAGAAGGTTCCAGAGAAATCGCTGGTGCCTGCTGCGTGTCTTCCAGAAGGTACTATGCAATTCACGTTGTGCATACACGCAAATCAGATCACAAGGTTCAGTAACCACAGACAGCAGATGGAACCATCGATAACATTCCAGAAACTTCCAATACATGCTGGCGTGCCCTGCGCTGAGTGATAGCATTTGCGAGACTGAAATGCGGTCACCTGATAAAAGATAAGCATGTACACGTGTCAATATATTGCATAGAGAAGAGGTAAAATTTAGTCTTTATGCTTAAAACATGAAGCAAATATGAAAAAGGTTCAGAAGACTTTTCAATGAAGTGAAGTTTGCAAATAAGACCAAAAAAAAAAAAGAAGCAGAATAAGGGAGGCCACTTTTGCTCAAACTAATAAAACATTTACGGAATTAAACAAGATGAGTTTTGGTTCAACAAGCACAGCATGTAGAGTGCATGGTTGTAATGATTTGTGTCGAATACTGCATCCTTTTGCACTGCAAAGAGCCAATTAAGAAAGAGAGAAAAGAAAAAAAGACCTGGCAGAAACGCTCTCAGGATGACTGTCAAGGTTACTGTGATTAACACTGAAGCAATGTAGCACCACACCGATTGCCACCACCGAACCGCGTCATGTATGAGGAGTGTACTGCAGCCAGGCTCCTCTTGCGCTATCCTCGAGGCACAATATGCTATCTAGGAACCCCACCATTAAGTCCACGCATTGCTTGTGTTCCAAGGTAGCGTAAAGGAGGTTCATTGAAGAGGGCCACATATCCTTGGCACATAAACAGTGACCCAAGTTGGTCCAGTGGTAAGTTTTGAACACAGTTCCCTCAGCACAGCAGGACAATGCCTAACCCATTAGACCATAGACTACCCAGCGAGCCAAGTTGGCAGGATGAGGTTAGGCACAAACGAACAGACAGACAAGCTTACTGCAATCTGCATGAAGTTCCGAAAAAGTGCTAATCACATTAAAAAGAAAAAGCCTGCACTTTCTTCATTAATGGCCCCATTCTGCTTGGAACACTTGATGCGACATCAATTTTATTTCAGTGACAATCAATTTTTTCAGGGCAATTAGTCAATCATTGCAGTGTATCAGGTGAATAAATGTAAACCTAATGTACCATATTTACTCTAATCTAGGCCGACCCCCTAAAGTCCGAAGCAAACAAAAAGAAATATATATAGTACCTCGAATGTAGGCCGAACAAAAAAAGCGAGGACAGCGTTTACAAAATGCAAACAGCATTTATTGAATCTGAACGTGCAGAGCTCATTCAACATCGTCATCGCTGCTAGACTCATCGCCGTGTTCCTTGTCACTGTAAACTTCAAACAGTACACTATCTTCGGTACCGTCAAGCACATTAGGTATGCTGCACTTCTTAAAGGGGCGCACGATTGAAGTACCTGGGATGTCGTCCCATGTTGCAGCTACCCAGCCCACCAGCTGCGATAGCGATGCACGTTTGATGCGGCCCGTTGCCGTTAGCATGTGGTCATCGTCAGTCAACCAGTCCGTGTAATATTTCCGCAGATGATCCTTGAAAGGTTTGTTGATGCAGACATCAAGTGGTTGCAACTGGCCCGTCATGCCGCCCAGTATGACAGCGAGGTCCGTGTTCGCTTGGGCGAGCGCAGCTTTCACGTTGTCGGTCAAGTGTCCACGGCAAGAGTCGATGACAAGGAGCGAGTTCTTTGTCAAAAGGGCTCCTGGATGCCGTCGCCACACAATCTTAACCCACTCTTCCACCATCGCACCCGTCATCCACGCGTTCTCATTTGCCCGCACAATGACATTTCTTGGGAAAGTTTCTCGAGCAGGCAGTGTCCTCCTTTTAAATATCATATAAGGAGGAAGTTTATGTCCATAAGCTGTGCAGCACAGCATCACAGTTGCGCGCTGTTTTTCGTAGCCCACAGAGCGCACCTTCACCTCCTTGGCACCCTTTTCATTCATGGTGTATGCCACTGGAATATCAAAATACACAGCCGTCTACTCGGCGTTGCCGATTTGCCCAAGGTTGTAGCCTGCCGCTTCTCTTTCGCAGCCTGTAGCGCTGAAAAGCTATCAGCTTTTCTTTGAAATCGCTTGGCAGCTTCTGGGTGATTGAAGTGCGACGTCGGAGGCTGAAGCCGAAGCGCTTCATGAATATCTGAAGCCAGCCCTGGCTGGCTTTGAAATCCTTGGCATTAGGCCTCGCTCCCTCTAAAGTTCCCTAGCTTTCGCTTGGAGCACTTCTGTTGTCAATGGAAGGGCAGCTGCTCTCTGCGTCCAAACAAAGTCGGCCAAAACTGTCTCCACTTCATGGTGACGGCCTTTCTTTAGTCCACTAAATGCCATCCTCGTTGCGACGCAAGCAAAAAGCTGCTGTCGTTGTCCCCTCCAACGACGGACATTTTTCTCGTTGACGTCGAAGTCCCGCCCGGCTTGAAGTTTCGACGATGCCTTTGCGGCTATCACAACTTTAGCGGCACTGTAATGGCATTTTCTGCTTGGTGCCATCGCGATAACACTACGCCGCACACCGATACAGCCGACACGACACAGGTCAAAATTGCGACCTCGCTTGTGTACGGTAGGCTACTGGCACAGCTAGTAGCGGCTGCGATACTGACTTTTCTAGATGGCGCTAGCTATGCACCATATTTAGCAGTTTCAATGAAAAACTGGTGTTTTTTAAAATCCTCGAATCTAAGCCGGCCCTAGAGTTTGGAATGTGATTATTTTAAAAAAACTATCGGCCTAGATTCGAATAAATACAGTATCTCTTAAAACTTTTTAGCAAGTAACATTAAATGTAGCAAAGCAAAACGAACACACACAAGCAGTTTCCATTTTCGGGCTGACACAAGTTACACTGTCTGAATAGTAGACAATAGCGCTTGCTTTCATTCTTAGTGAAAAAAATAATGTAACCAGTGAGCACTTGCGGCACTACTTCCACACTTTATCAAGGAGGTGTTTCTGCATCTTGAGCAGGCATGCTCGTATTGCTACGAAATAGTTATTCCCATTGACCAAGAGTGGGTCTATCATGTTTGACGACATCGATGTAACTTTACGTGGACTGTTTGTTCTGGGCAGTGCTACACGTATATGCACTTGTAGATACACATGCATATAGTCGTTCCTATGCCTCTATGTAACGTATGGTGGAGGTCTGCATTCCCTGTCCTCGGCACAGTACAGCAGACGCTCCCTCAAGGTTTTTCATCATGGCATTTGGTGGTTCGACTTCATTCACACCATCCACCCCAGCTACGACTTACTTTCCTGCCCTCCATGTGTCCCATGGTCACTTATTCTGCAAAAGTGCTTGTGGAAAGCAAGATGGCACAGTGTCTATCATGTGAATTCATTGCAATCGGAAGCTAATAAATATTCTAACTGCATGCTAGAACAGGTGCTCACATGGGCTAAGCACTCTAATTCAGTAATTGGCAGCTATGTCGTGTAAGGGCATGTATTAGGCTTGTGCGAATACTGCTTTTTTGGTTCGAAGCGAATAGTAATTCGTCTCGAATAATTTCGAAGCTAATACTTCAAATAGTAGCAAGTAAAGAAAAAAAATGGCAGAGGGCTATGGTCTGGGATTTATTCAAGGAAAGTAAACAACTTAATTATTTACGAAAATCAACAAATTTTCGTACAAAAACACTAGCTGTTCCACATGCTGGGGTTTGAGGTGCTCCCTTCTGCAGCTTACAATGGCTCCTGCAGTCGAAAAAAGCCTTTCACTTCTTGTCTGGGTGGATGGTATCGAAAGGTACCTACGGGCAGCTGCAACCAGGGTTGGGTAAAAGTGACTGCCCTTGCTTTTCCACCACACAAGGGGGTCTTCAGACTGGGAAAGAAGGGGGGCCTTCAAGTACCCAGCAACCTCATCTGAGATTGTATGGCCTGACTGATGATGTGCACGCGAACTGAAGTGTGTAAAAGCACTCTACACAGAGTCCCCTGATGGGTCTGCAGAGCAGGTGCTGTTCTCACTTGTTGCTGTACCACGTTGATCAACTGGCACAGTCTCTTCTGCTGCCGTTGTGAGTAGAGTGAATGCCCATTGTTTTGCGGGTCTTTCAGCATAACAGACATCTTTGTATCTAGGATCGACCAACATTGCCAATGAAGGAAGGTGTGACATCTTGATATCAGGGAACCTCGTCTTGATGCTACGCAAAAGGCTTGAGGCAAGCAATGCTGCCTCACCACCTTTGGAAACATGTTCAGCTAGAACCACCTCGTTACACTGCAACCGGGGAATGACTTGCGACAGCATGGGATATCTGTCCCCAGACAGTTCAGTTGTGGCATGGTCAAGTGGCTTCAAGACTTGCACTGCTGCATTCATAAGCTTCCACTCACCTGCGTTCACGTTTGGAACTGCGTCAGATTCTGAAAGTTCTACAGTGATGATCGTATAGAGCTTCACGAGCCTGGCCATCATGGCATGCTCACTGTTCCATCGCTTCGGGACGTCTTGTATAACCTCGAGAGGGTCCCGCTGCATGTTTCTCTAAATTTTCTGAAGCCGTCCTCGGGCCTTGGCACTCCGTTTATATCTAGCCACGATCGCTCTGGCCTTAGCACAGGGCTGCAAAAACCCTGACACTTCTCTTTTGGCATCACTGACACACAACTGAAGGGTGTGTCCGAAACACTGCACACCACTCCAGGACGACCGCACTACTGCAGAAGTTCCTTCCATTATCTGTAACGACGAAGATTGGCACAGTACTGTGGGCTGGAAGTTCCCACTCCTTGATGACACCTGTGATAAATAGCTCCAGGTTTTCTGCAGTGTGAGAGTCTGTCATCTCCGTGCAAGCCAATGCATGCACATGTTGCACGAAGTCACTGTCCATGACGTGACAACTTACACAAACACAGCTGTCATTTGCCCACGATGTCCAACCATCAGTTGTGATTGAAAGCAACTCCACTCCGCTTGCAAAAATGTCCCTGAGCTTCTTTTGCACCTTCTCTTTGCTTGATGTATAGAGGTCTGGAATAATGGCTCTCGAGACCGTTGTCCGAGACGGCACGGCATAATCTGGCATAGTGAACTTCATGTCGAGGAAACCCGGTTCTTCGACAATGTTGTAGGGGTGCATACCACGAGCTACGAAGTGAGGTATCATTTTTGTCATCTGTTGAGTTTTTGAGGCTGACGCTTTCATTTTCGGCTTGAAACTGTCGGTTATGGATGTCTGTTGATGACTTGCTTTGCTTGCCCCCTTGAGCTTGGATGGCCTTTCGCGTGCATCCCGCTTCTTTTGGTAGTATTGTGCAAGTCCGGGTGTCTCCTTAAATGTGTTGCTAGGGTTGTTGTCGTACTTGTCGGGGTCTTCAGGACTGCCTTGCATTTAAGACATCAAGCTTCGGTTCCCGGTGGAATCTTTACAAAAAAGTTCAAAATCGGATTGCTGGCTGCATGCAAGTCCCCCATGTGCTCTCTGAAGTGGTCCAAGGCGGCTGGGATTGATTAAATGCCGCCGCGGCAGAGACAGAGTCGCCCACTAAACGCAATTGACCACACCACCAGGCTGACGAGATGAGTTTTTGTACGCCTTTGTTCCGAGTATAGTTCTGTTTTCCGGGCTTGGTTTGGATTGGGTTGGACTGGGAAAAGTATTCCTGAATCCAAAACCAAAACTTCCCAAAACACTTTCTTCCTGCTGCGTGTGGCTATTCGTTCGAGCCAAATACTTGGAAATTTCCAAATAACAAAATTCGAATCGAAGCGAATATTGAATAGCGCATTATTCGTTCAACTATTCAAAAATATCGAATATTCTCACAAGCCTAGCATGTATCATCGTGAAGAGAATGTGACGGTGAACATGTTATTGGGTGAAGCGCTTCAACATGCCAAAACTCTGCACATATTACTTGTACCCCTAAAATTCTTCCCAAAGAACGTTCAATAAAAGGTGATCTGGAACCTGCAGGTCTTCAGGTATAAAACAAATATTCATGCTATGAGCTGCTTAGGGCCCCTTTAAGAGTTTTTTGATAAGCGCTCAATGTTATGAAACATTCAAGGCAATTAAAGTGGAAACAAGCATAAGATTCACAATAATCCTGTGTAAAATCATGAGTAAACCAACAGAATAAAAAACCTGCACGATTTTCAGCATAAAGATGAAACACTCAGGTATGCAGTTAAAGCTGAAAAAAGAAACTACAGTGGCATTTTATGATTTAGTGCTACCATGAAGCTGGAATTATTAGCAAGTAACAAGAGAAACAAACTGCACTGAAGCAGCACCCACCAACAAGGAGTGCCACAATAAGGTTGGTAACACGCTGCTCCTTGACACCAATAATGTGTGGCGACTCGCCAGGTGCATGAGTGCGGCTCATGACAGTGAGTGAGGCAAGGTGTGACACAGAGCGCACTGTGGCTGCACACATCCAAGGAGCACCGATGATGGCACAACCCAGCTCCATGTAGCAGATGAGCAGGAGGTCCAGGTGGAAGCCAGAGCCCTTTTGCAGCTTGCGCTCCTTCTTGCTCAGGATCAGCCTGCACCAAAGGCAGGGTAGTTACGAGCTTTAACTTCACATACCCTAAACATCCTTTATAAGCATTACTTAGGGGGCATGATGAGGACAACAAAATGAACATAGCACATGGGAATGCAATTCAATAAGCAAACAGACGCAAGGTAGGCATGCCCTGATCGAATGAAAGTACAACTTGTTAAGGGAAATAGGAGAATAAAAAATAATTAAAGGTAGATAATCAAAGTAAAACAGAGCACTCCGAATTTAAAAAATAATAAAGTTGCAGTTTCACCTAAAGCGCAAAGCAGTGTCAGTGACAGCTAGGTTTAGCATTGCGCACGATCTCCTTAGACGGTGTTCAAAGGATATGCACGAGCGACACGTTGGCACTACACAGCACATCAGGCGACTACTGTGGCACAGCAGAAGCAGCACCCTGGCAGCTATCAGGTGTCGCACAACGCCGACGTGATGCGGAGCACTGCCAGAAGCATTACAGGTAGTGCGCGTTGATGGTGGATGAGATGAGACTGATGGAAAATCATTGTCATTAGTCAGTGCTCAATGAAGTATTAGACAATTTTAGCTTGACGTTTACTGTCTATTTTGCTCAGACCAGCGTATGCTCACAGCTGATCAGCAGGAATGCTAGTGTGCATGTGCACAACACTCATGCCAGCAGCGGAGGTAGAATGCTGAATGGTTGGTAGAATGAATGAAGTGCATGGTTGGGTGAGAACCATGATGACATCATGTGAGTCACTAGTGATCACCTCATTGGCTGTGAGATAGTGAGCCGGTTATTACCCTTTATAAGCCACTTCGTTTGATATGCATGCCGGCAGTTTAGGATAGTGCATGCGTGAGAAGCGTGGTGACGTCACGAGATTCATTAGTGATCACGTCACTTGAGTCAATGATAGGGAGGTTTTAAGCTTTGAAAGTGATTTTCCTTGATATGTTAGTAGGCAGGTTAGGAGATGTGTGACGGCGGTGACGTCGAGTAGGTCACTAGCGACCTAATCATGTCACTCAAGAATAAGCTGTTACATTCGCAGAACCATTTCATTCAATATGCATGTTGGAAGCATAAGAGTGTATGCAAGATACAAGCTTAGTGAGCTATATTGAATTGCTTAGTGATTATGTCAAGTGCCTGAGTAATGGTGAGGAAGTTTTTACCCTTGCGAACGATGTCGACCGATATGCAAGACGATAGGGAAGGAAATCACTTGTCATGATCGCAACTCAAGCCGCGTAATATCCGTCACGATTCTGACTCACTTATGTGAGTCACTCTTGTCACTCGGAAATGCGACTCGAAAAGGAGGAAATGAGCGAGCGGTATAACACACAGAAGTGTTTTTGAAGCAGCCATGACGACACCGGTAGCGTGGAAACTTTGCTCCTATAGTGCTGACGCCAATATGGTGATCACATGAATGAATAGACGGCATTCGTGACGCCTGTTACGACCTCTTCTGCAAGAATTATTTGTTCTCAATGAATTTCCAACAGGATTAAATTGACTGGCACTGGGATTAAAATGTGTGGCATTTGGATTAAAATGGCTGGCACAAGGATTAAATGAGTTGGCATGCGGATTAATTTGGATGGCGCTGGGATTAAATGTGGTGGCGTCTGGATTAAATTATTGGCACTTGGATTAAAAATGCTGGTGCTTAGATTAAATTGGCTGGCACCTGGATTATTTTCAATGGCGTCTGGATTAAACTGAGCAGGAAAACCTGTAGTGTACTCCGATGTAGTTGTTCCTAGAAAAAAAGAACAGTCCAATACAGCTGTTGGCTACAAATTGAATCACTGAATGTTGTCATGGAGGAAAGCGAGCTGCTCAACATGTCCTGGAAGTAGACATGCTCTCCTGCTAGTAACAACTGCACCGAACACAGAGAACAGGCGCTCGCTAGACATATTTGTGGCTGATATGGCCAGGTATTGCCTTGCAAGATGAGCCAGCAAAGGATAAGTTCTTGTACCTTGCTCCTGCCACCAGCGACATGGGTCTTCCTTTCGGTGCAGAGTCACATCATGCAAGCACTTTTCTGCTTTTGCTAGTGGTTGCGAACGCTGTTACTGGCTTAGAAGGGTATCAAAATTCTTCCACAAGGTGAATTGAGTTCGTGCATGTCATTTAGAAGCACTGGGATTTATTTTTAGCAAATTAAACTGTTATAATTTATTTTTCAGAACTTCGAACACTTCGAATAGTAAAAGCTCGGTGCGAATCGAATCGAATAGCAAACACTATACGAAAAATATTCGAAATTTCAAATATTCGCACACCCCAGAGCTTATAACAAATAAGATTTATTGTTTTTAAATGGTTACATTTCTGACCTTTATATGAACTTTTTTTATTTTATTTTGTATATTTGTCAATAACAGAATAGCTACAATGACTTAATTTCCTCTTCCATTTCAGCTTTGCCTTTAAAATTTTATTTTTCCATTTTACAAGCCACCACAATGACAAAGAAGCCTCTTTTAAGCTAAATTTCCTTCTAGCACTAAAGGAAAATCCAAACCCATTTTACCCCCATATACAGTGAGTGAAAATGCTTGAAGACATGTATTAGTTACAGCTGTGTGCTTTTTAAGTTTTGGTGACGTTAGCCATCTCAATTTACTACACCTACTCCTACCAATATTAGATTATTTATTAAAATCACCAATACATCAGAGTGCTATATATGTCAGAAATACATGGCTTCAGAGGTTTCCCAGAAACTACCTGTTACTTTGAGAATTTTTTTAATACTGGAAATCCCCGATAGATGAAGCTGGTAAACGGGGCATTTAATTAGCTCAACGATAACCTGCAAAGCACGCACATGCTACCTGAATAGTAAATTAGTGATGAAGTTGCACTCACTGAAAAAGCTAAGGTGAAAAACAGTCTTTTTAGAGCCTGTATGAATTTCTTGGTTGCACTAAAGCGGACTAGAAGAATGCCGCTTGGCAATGCCAAATGGCATTTTTTATGCCAAGATATGATGTAGTGAATAGCAGGTAGGTTTCCATCTGTCCTGTTGATAGTGTCAGCCATCATTTGAATAAATAAACATTCCATTAGAAGCCTGGTCATTGAATTCTTTTCCCTGGCTACGGTGGCAGCGTTATGCCGATCAATGAGGTGAAAGTGATTATTGATGTGCTCAGCAATGGCATTTGATGTTTTCTTGTTCTTCGAGACGTCCCTTTGATGCTCCTCGATTCTTTTTGTGAATTTGCCACTTTCACCTATGTAATTGTAGCTGCAGTCGGTACACAGTACCTAGTACACCATGCGGGGATAATCCTTGCTGTGAAGGCAGTCTTTCAGATTCACTAGCTGGTTTCTTGGTTTGCTAGACAGCATGTAAGCAATTTGAAAATTTTATCTTGAGAAGACACAACTCAGAGCCTCAGGAAACTCAATGACCAGGTCACCTTTACTTGCTCAGTGACCACAACTTCTTTACCATCATGTTACCTGACCAGACAAGTTTCTGTTGAATCCTTGACTAATGTGCATAGCTTGCTTCTGATCGATTTGTAGGCAGCTATGAGGAGGTAGAAGTGAGCAATGAAGATTGTATACCCTGCTTTATTCAAATAGTCTGGGTGAATAATAAAATATATAAGCCCCACTTTTTTCTCCTATACACTATAAAAATGTTCAACTCCCAATCAAGAATACTCATAATACTTTAGAAGCAACTTAATTCATTCTCTTTGTGTGTCTATGCACCAAGGATACCTTATGTGGGTGCCGAAGCTCAAATTTGTTGCAGAATGTAGCAGCTTTAATGAAAATATACAGTTTGGTGGGGTTGGCACAGTACTCCAACCACTGTGCATGCGTGCACACTCACCCCGAACATAACCTTATGTTACAGCTACAGTGTACCTTTTCCCAAGAGCCTTCAACCTGAACTTAAGTATCCTGGCGCACAGGCTTGGAACAACCTAAAAAAAAGAACAGACATAGCTCGAAAGACACACATTCAGCTATACTATATTAGAAAGCTCCGGATTAGTGCACAGTTATTTAAATTCCTCCTATATGGATGACAAGCCTAGCCTGTCAATACACTTTTATTCAATTATAGGGACTACAAGTCCGGCTCGTCAAGGTATTTCCTTTTGTGTATGCAATCCAAAAGATGTTCATTGCTTATCTGCAGCTACAGACTAGCTGTAAAATTTCCAACTACAAAGGGCAAGAAAACTCACAGGCAGCACCTGAACAACTGGCTTTTTTGTTTCTGCCAGCCCTACCGATCTAATCAATCTGCAGTCGAACACGGCTATATTGACCTCGTAAAAAAAACCCTATCAGTTCGTTATAGAGCATAATTTGATATACGCCTGCTAAAGAATTGGATGTCATAAAAGCACATACCATTTATAAAATCACTTTACCGATGACTGAGCTTAGTTTCGCATGAAATAATCCTGTATTTTCTTCTGCTTAGGCAGTTTTGCTGCCTCTGATGCACGCACTTCTCGACATTGTCTAAGGAGTCAGAGCAGCTGAGGCCGCAACCTTCCACATTCGTGCAGAAGCACCGGACTACTGCGAGTGCACCAATCACCTCAGAGGACGTGAGCAAGAGACCGTCGTTAATTTGCTCATTGTGCCTACTTTCACTTGTGCTCGGTACAATGTCGGCAATGTAGTCTTCGTTTTTTGGCTCTCCCGTGGTCGCGACACCATCATCTGCAATCACAAACTCGTCGACCATCGCTTCATCAATGGCTTCCGGAAATTCTGACAGCTCGGTCCAAACTTCAGCAACACCAGCAGTGGCTTCGTTGCACTCATCTGAATTTGCAGTCATCACCGGGCACGTGAAAGCCGGCATGGCTGAAGCAATTTCGGATGAACGACTTGTACACGGCCGTGCATACGCGTCGGGCGCCACGGGCACTGAGCCATGAGTTTGTCCGCATTAGCCCTAATCTTCCCCTTATTCTTTCAAGATCGTGCTGAGAGTGCTCCTCGGAATCTTGCACACTGCGGGGCATCCGACTTCTCACCGCGTTCGACCCGATTAATGATTTCGAGCTTCACGGCAAAAGGTGAATTCTGCCGCTTCATCATGGCAACAGTGCGGGAGAAGGCCCCCAAGGCGCAAACACAACGAGCCCGAAAAGCAGCGAGACAACTCGCACTTGCGCCATCTTGCATGACGAGGGCACAAGAGCCTCTGATTCGCTGTCTGAGCAGGTGCTGGGGCGGACCAGGATCATTTTTGGCAGGGGAGTGTTGGCTCGCTTGACGCAGTGCAGTCACGGTAGGGAACAACGTTGGTAGGAAGAGCGGTTTGATGGAGCCGCACTGCCGAGTTTCCACACCACTGTGAGAGAAAGCCAACTTTTGGGGGCACTTTTCCGCCGCTTGACGTTCGATATATCGAGAGTCGCTGCTATTTTTGTTTGATGTAAGCGTAGCTTTTGCTATATATACTTATTGTAACTATACTGTGCTCAGAAACTGTTCAATATAAAGAATAATTCGATGTAAACAGGTTCAATATAGTCGGGTTCAACTGTAATCATAATAATATAACTTCTACGCCACCGTAAACTATGGTCTGTTGCTTACAAAGCGAGTTCTTAATATGGAACAGCTAAAAATATACTGCTTTGGATTTGAATTAGAACTGGAGATGTTGGAAAAAGGAGATATTTATTGAATTCAAGGAGCTGTGTTCAGAAACTTGTATGTAAAAGTGGAGTGAGTTAAGCCAAGCATGAATGCTTTTGTATGCAATTCCACTTCAGCTATGCACTTTTGCAGAGAAATTTGCATGATGTGGTTTATGGAGATATATGAAGAGTATGTGCTAATAAAAAAATTCAGAATCCTTATTTGCAAATATTTCCTTTTTTTTTTCTTTCCATACCAAAAGGATACTCCTACATTATAACGAAAAAGTAGACTAAAGTTAGATTAAGTTATGGGGTTTCATGAGCCAAAACTGCACAGTGACTTATGAGGGACACCAGAGTGGACGGCTCCGGATAAATTTTGACCATTTAAAATTCCTTATCAAGCACATATATCTATGTACATGAGCATTCATGCATTTTGCCCCAGGCAAAATGCAAGAATTTTTCATTTCTTCCAATTCCCAGCCGTGGCAGCTAGGTACTCAACTCGTGACCTCGTGCTGAGCAGCAAATAGCTATTGAGCCATCAAGCCATTACTGCAGACACTTCATTATTTTCATTAGTATGTGGCAACTGAAGTCTTCTTTGAACTATGGGTGTGTAAATACCGAAAAGTAGATTTGAATCGAATATTGAATTGAATCAAGATAGGAAAATATTGAATCAAATCTTGAATACCAGAAAATTTTTCACGAAATTTAATGCTTACAAATTTTGGGCGTGAAAATATAGTGCTGCACATGCTTAGGAGTCTCCTAGCATTGTATAACATGAATGTAGCAAATTAAGCTATCAGTAATCTAGGTACATATACATTAAGATATAAAGTAGGTCTACTCTTGTCAAAGGGAACACCAAATTATTATGTCAGCATATACTACAGCTCAGTTCTAGTTTATGACAGTCAGGAAAATATATATTTCTTTATTAACTTCCCACCTTTTCCTTCATTTATCTGCCGTCTGCGCAAATGCATGCAGGCGGGTCATGACATCTTCACGCCCACTGTGTGAGCTAGTCTTGTGATGGTTCACTCGAAGCTACACAAAAGAGACCGATGTTGTTGGAAACGAGAAGCTGCCGTGCGGTGTGTCGCAAAGATGCAGGCCCTGAACAACTTTGTTGCCATCCCATGCACTCGCTTTCATTTACGAGGCAGCTTGTCAGCCTTTGTTGTGCAGCAGCTGCAAATAGAGGTGCATTGATTTGGCATTGTCAATTGGGCCTAATGGCCTAGGCAGTGTGGCCGCTACTGGCTAATGTGGTAATGGGCCACAAGCCGTCATGGAATGCTTCATGCTACTATTTTCATACAGATGGCTCATCAGTGACTGGTCCTGAGCTCACGCTTGCAGGTTAGACTGACGGCTGTTGAAGTAGCATGAAATTTGTCACCGCGTATCCATCACAATCTGCATGCCTGTAGGCAGCTAAACGGCCCGATCTTCACACACAATTTCGCACTTTATGAAATATGTGTTGCTTTTGTTGGCTCTGTTCACGTTGTTTTACCATTTATATTGGCCCTGTTGACACGGATGAAGCTTGTACAGACAGAGGTGGGCCTGGCCAACGCAGCGTCATTCTGCAAATTATGGCACTTGGCCGCTGTGTGTGGGATCCCCGCATTGGGTCAACATCAGGGAACACTTGTAGTGACAAAGTCCGCTACCGTGCCAGCCGGGGTGGCTTGTCCACGTTGCACACAGTGCTACGTTTGTGATAAGGATGAAGTGAAACGATTACCTGCCCAGCATCAAGCATGAAAGGCTCTGCGGTGCATGCGACATGTAGCACTACGCGGGTCCCTACACCAGATATATTGAATATTCGAAAAATCGCACAGGAGATATTTGTCATATCATAAGGAGCCAACAAACACTGACACCAAGAACATAGGGGAAATTATTTGTGCTTAATAAATTAAACAAACAAAAGATAAATTAATGGAAATGAAAGTGGTGGGAAACGATCCCACAACTTTCGCATTTCGCGTGCGATGCTCTACCAATTGAGCAACCGCGGCGCCATTCCCCCTTCCACTTTTTTGGGTATTTAGGTTTGCTAGTAGAAACCCTAAAGTGTTAGCCAGCACCACCGCTCACAGAACTTGGCGGCGGATGTGGAACATCCTTTCTGCCGCAGGCATCACGAGAATGTATATTTTTGGGTGAAGGAAACCGGTCAATAAACCCACACATGCTACCTGAAGGCCTGTTGAAGGCCTGAAGGCTACCTGTTGCCGGATTCAGGACTCTCGTTATGTAATAAACGAGAAGAAAGGGTGTTAACTGAGGGGCCTGATCTTTTATTAATCATATTATAAGAAGCCAAAAAACTCAAGTAATTTCCCCTATGTTGTCCTTGGTGTCAGTGTTTGTTGGCTTCTTATGATATGACTAGTAAAAAATCAGGCCCCTCGGTTAAGCCCCTTTCTTCTTGTTTAAAGTAGATATTTGATTCATGAATTGAATTATTCGTATGTTCACTATTCGATTCGATTCGGTGATATTCAAGTATTCGCACACCCCTACTTTGAACCATTATTTTTAACATTGGCAGTAAAAGTACATATGAAAAAAGATAGAGAGTGAGCAAAGTGGTTATGTTATTGAGATGTAATGATGAATTTGAATCTAGAGTTCGCTCTATAAGTTCAAGATGTACACACAAGCAGCATAGTTACTGTTCACACATGTGAAAAGCTGCCTAAATATCAGGTTCAGCCACCTTATCTATTAAAGATTTCTTGGTAAAACAGAGGCTTTTTTATAGGTGACTGGATGTCCCACACCAAGAATTGTTTTTTAGTGTGTGAAAATACAAGTTGAAAATTTTATGAGCACTGATAAAAAAGGCTGAAAGGAACGATAGAGCTAGTATAGCCTGCAACAACTTACTCGCAGATTTCAATCTCGAGGAACATGAGTATGAAGACCAGCACAGCACCAAGTGCAGCCACAAAAATGTGCCACCAAATGAATGGTCGTGTTGAGCTGATTGGAGAAACAAACCAACCACGTCCTTCAATGCTGGTGCTGAGTCCATTGGGAACCTTCAGCTTCTGCAATGTTGAATGGCAAGATGGATGTGAACTCCACTGTTTTTTAAGTCCTCTGATGCAGCCTAACTTCCAAAGGTGCTACAGACAGTACACCTACTTATGCAAGCAATTTGACAGCACTTACTGGCAAAAACAGAATACTACATGTTGTACAAAAATAAACCAAAGCAGATTTAGAACCTTAACAAAACCTTACAAGCAATGCTAAATTCACAGCAGATTTCTGGGGTTAAGTAACCAAGAGCCACAGGAAAGAATGATACTAAAACAAGCTACCATAGAATGTGCTAAAAACGGTGGAAAATATACGTCACCTATGATGAGTGGTCACCTTAGTGACCAACTTTTGCATGAACTCTATGCAAAGTAAACCAGGTAAGTCAGACCCAAATATAAGGAATTACAGTACAGCGAACAATGTTCCATATTGAACACAAAAACACAGATTTGTGCAGAGTAAGCTGCTTATTACAGTGTGAAAATGGAATGTATAAAACTACAAGCGTTTATGACCTGTGTCATAAAGTTGCCCACAAGTGGCGTTAAACGATGGCAAGCATGGGTCTCTGTTCTCTTTAAACATGTCTTTTGAGCATGCTTCTTTTTTGGGCATGCTTGAACATTTATTGGATATTCTTTATTAGGTTGTTTGTTTGCTGAAGAGGAAGCTTTAGCTCGGGTGCTCCTATCTAAATACATGTAAAAGGAGAATTTGTTTTTCTCTGCAAACCACTGCACCAAATTTGACGAGGTTTGTTGCACTTAAAAGAGAAACCTAAAACCTAGTGACTGTTGGTTTAGAATTTTTTATTTAGATCATTATTTATTAACAATTGGCAAAAATTGAAAAGTTTCAGAAAACAAAACTATCAAGTTTACAACTATGCAACTTAGCAAGGAAAAATGATAGCATAATTCTGTGAATTTCATCTGATAGTGCATCTAAAGTGGACAAAATTGATAGGTTACAAATGAATCTCCAAAAATTAAGTAATATGGAAATACAGCTTTTGCTGAACCCTTGTACACAATGCAACAAATTCACGCAAAATATAAAATGACATATCAAATTTGTCCATCAATGATCTGGTGGATGCCATTTGCAGAACTGCAATATCTGTTCTTGATGCAGAGCTATGAATTTACAAATATCGCGCTTCCATTTTTTTCAACCTTTTGAATTTTTGAAAATCTTTTTAGAAAAATTCAGGCCCTAAATCGAAATTTTGCTTCCAAGAGTCACTAGAATTTACCTTAATCTCTCAAATGCAACAAATTTCCTTTAAATCGGTCCAGGGGTCATCTCAGAAAAGTGTTTTTGTGTTTTACATGTATTTGAATAGGCCACGTCAGAGTTGGGCCCAAGCTAAAGCTTAAGCATCCTCTTAAGGTCAGTAAGGTATTAAAGCGTAGTTGTGCAGTTGTTTTCTGCTTTTAGATGTAGTGACTGCAAAGTACGATTCATTGTGCTGTCACGCATACCAAATAGAACACACAAGCGAAGGGGACAGACAATGGCACTACTCACAACTGACAGACTTCATTAAAACAACACAAAAAGTTGTTCAAAACAGCCATCATGCATGCTTGAAAACCCTGACAAAGAATGACAGTGGGTATCTGAAAGCAACACTAGTCACGTGCCTTCCAAAAGAGCCCATCGCTTTGGCAGACAGAGTAACTAAATAACTGACAGAGACATCAGAGTTCTTGAAGATACAGTAAGTTCCCATACCTTCTCAGGTATACTTTCATCTGAGCCAGAACAAGGTATCTGTATTGTCGAACAGCGGCACACAAAGAAAGATACCCGAGGTGTTGTGGAAGCTTACCATAGCTTCAAGGAATTGGATGACTGTGTCAGTTGTTCATTACTTGCTCTGGCTGGCAAGGAGGTACGCCTTTTGGAAGGCACATAACTGGTGTTGCTTTCTGCTCCCTCTCCATTATTCCTTGCCTAGGTTTTTGAGCATGCATGAGGGTGGTTTATAAATTTATTTTTTGCCATTTTAATAAAGTCTTTCAGTTGCCAGTAGCGCCACTGTCCACCTCCTTCTGTTGTGTGTTCTGCTTGGTGTCCATTACACCATGATGAATCTTTACCAACTAACCCAAATTTCAATTCTTTTTTAGAAAGTACGAGCCATGCACATGTTTAACATACAGATGACACAGCCTTACTTTGGCAGCTTTTACCCAACAAGACTGTGGTGATTCAAAATAGAAAGTATCATGGCACAAAACATAACAAGGCTCACACAACAGAGCTCCTCAAGGTTAGCATGAACAGTTCACCTATGCCATGACCACTTGTTATTGAGAAGTTCAAGATGTCCACAACCAAGTTGTCCATGTAAATCAATGGATCATTCAGGTTTGTTGCAAATGGTTAGGGTACGTAGAATTACCAGACACATCGAACTATGTTAGCACATTAAGGAATTCGATAAAATCAGGTTTAACTGTATTGCAGCTCATGTACGATTATGAAATTCTGGCTTAGAAAAAGCTCTAGTTTTCAGGTGAATCAACACAAAAAAATAGAGAGGAAATAGAAATAAATATTTTGTAGACTGATATACTTGTGGAAAGCAACATGCCAACATTCAAGAGCACTGCAAATTTGCTACGTTATGAAGTCAAAAAAATTATTGTCAGCACATGGAAAATGACTATATGCGACAGGCTGTCTTAATGGCCTGCTTAATGCCTGGCCTGCTTAATGCTAAAGCACACAATGTCATATAAAAGTTGTTTGTATAATAAAATTAAGATAATTTATTTCAAAGTTTAGGTTTAAAAAAAATTAAATTATGTGGTTTAACGTGCCAAAACCACTTTCTGATTATGAGGCACGCCGTAGTGGAGGACTCCGGAAATTTCGACCACCTGGGGTTCTTTAACGTGCACCTAAATCTAAGTACACGAGTGTTTTTGCATTTCGCCTCCATCGAAATGCGGCCGCCGAGGCCGAGATTCGATCCCGTGACCTCGTGCTCAGCACCCCACACCATAGCCACTGAGCAACCACGGCGGGTAAAGTTTAGGTTTCACCACATAGTTTCACTAATGTAATATAGGCGCACATACTCACAGGACTAGATCATTTTGAAGGGTAAACTCTTTCCATATTGAGTCATATTGAGACAGCATAAAAGATGTGTGGTTCATACAGTGGTGTATGAATATCCTAGGTGGCAGATTTATGGTAAGTTTATATACAGGGTGTCCCAGCTAACTTTAGCCAGAATTTAAAAATATGTGAATGCCACATAGCCGGACAGAACCAAGGCAATGTTGTTTGCTGTCGCTTGGAGAGACTCAAATTATTATTTTTTCATTCAGCCTACTCAAATAACTAGTCTTAACTAATTAATCAGCTCCTCAAATATTATAATTAGATTAAACATGTCAATGGGAAAATTTTAAAGCGCCACGAAAATCTCCCAATACAGCTTTCTGTTGCTCAATACGTGCTACATAAAAGTTTTCTTTTTTTTCCAGCCTAAAAGAAGCCCACAAATGCATGCAACATTGTCGCATGACTGGCCGCTTGAGGCACTTTGCATGCACTCGGGGGCTTCTTTCACGCTCAGAAACACACTTTTATGCAGCATGTGTTGAGCCACAGAAAGCTGTATTGGGAGTTTTGGGAGAAACTCTGGCTAAAGTTAGCTGGGACACCCTGTATAACAATAACCAGTTATAATATGTCGGGAACTTGGGAACTGAGCAAAACGATGGGACAAGTAAGACAACACAAGGATGCATGGTCTTTCTTGTCCTATCATTTTGAGCTGTTCTCAAGTTACCAACAATGTACCAACAAGCTCAATTTTCAACCCTTCTGCAGTTATAACAATTGAATTTTCAAATTTTGTGAGCATTGTTATTAGTGGATCACACTGCATTAATAAAGTAATAATAATATGGAAACCAGGCTTATCCAGGTTATTGATTTTGTGGTCTGGTGAGGTGCCAAGGCAAGCTTAGGGTTGTGTATAGTGATCTTCCAAAATAATTTTAGGTGGTAGAAAATTTACATGATAGGAGTGAGTGCACATGTATATGTGTGTAAGTACTAGTAAAGAGGTCACCTGAACGTTGTAGGTTAAGATCCTATTGGAAGCGTACTTTTTCTTCCACTTGAAATCTTTTTAAATTTATCACAAATATGATGTTGCAAAAATTCTAAACAAAAACCAGTAGCCCGTTTTCAATTTGTCCATAAACAATTTAGCAGCTTGCTACTCTATATACTGGTCTTCAAAGGTGCTATAAGAAATCTGAAGTAGATTTGGAATATAGTTACCTCTTGATGTTGGTTATGAATATATTCACATAACAAGTGTTTTGAAAATGTAACTGAATGCACACCTAATCCTTAGGAGACACGGTAAAAACTTAATTTCTATACAGTGAAAACTACAACTCATGCTTGTGGTTAACTAGTGAAAATGCAATGCAGGCAATCAGTAAATACTAGTGCACAGTGACAATTCTTACTTGAGAATATGTGTTTGGAACAAAAAAGTCCAAGGTGACAATTGCAATAATGGCAATAGGAATACCAAAGTCTCCAAGAGCCCTTCTTGCCTGCAAGAAAAAGAAAGGTAAATAATTCCAGTTTACCTGCACAGGTAGCTTTCCCACATGTTGTAAGAATACTTACATTTCTCCCAAGGAAACTGCTGTTACGAAACTTCCTCAGAAAATCTGCTAAGAAGAATGTAGAGAACATCAAAATCAATGACAGCAATGCAGTGTTCGGTTGACGTGTTCGTTCTATGATTTCAAATTCTGGATAGAGCTTTCCACTCCAGTTAGCAGCAAACACATCAGTCCAGTTTGCAGCAGAAAAGTCAGTCCAGTTTGCAGAAGACACATCAGTCCAGTTTCCAGCAGAAATATTGTTTGGAAGGTAGGCCTCAGGGGAGCTATCACAGTAGTCACTTGCTTTAAGCAAAGGATGAGTAACAAAGATCTGTAAAGAAGAAATCAATAGGTCTTTGTGACAAATAGCAGCAAAATGAATATTTGCAAATGTCACATGGAATTTTTACAGCTTTGGTGCATGGAAGGCATGCACTATACGTGCACCATACATGGCACTGCCACATTATTTAGTGGCCACGAATCAGGGCGTATACAAGATGCTATGTTCAATTCAAAATGTAATACAACATTTAATTTTAAAATATGTGTTCCCTTACTTGTAAGCTCCCTGTGCCCTATCAACTTCAGCATATACACATTTGACCTGTTCAGTCCAGACAAACCAGCTAAGCAATAAAAATTATGGTGAGATCCCTTTCATGATCCAAAGCAACAATGGAAGACAACAGCTCTGAACAAATGACCCAGTTTATTACATTTTAACTTGGTTCGCTTAACACTGGCTGTCTAATGCCATGCCGTACAGATTGGTGCACCACTGCTAGAAGGACACATTTTGCTTCTGGTTGCCAAACGTATTACCACCATACTGCACTGCAAAAAGCTGCATTAAAGGGTCCCTAGCCCAAATTTAGTCTTTTTTGTTAGCAGCAGTTCTAAAGCATCAACCAAGGAATGTGCTAACAGAATAATTTTTATAAAAAATAACCTAACAGCTAAGTTCCAAGTTTAATTAGGAGAAATCACACTGCCCTCTGCTCACAAACATGCCACACCTTTGCAACTAGTTTCATTCTGGCATGCACCTAGCCTGCATAGGCCTTTTCGGAGACCAGTGTTGCATCACAACACTTTTTCTTTTATGTTCTCAGCTACTCAGCGACTCTATACTCCTGTATGTGATCGCGCCAAATACGTAACTTGTCTCCAAAGGCATCACCAACTCTCGTGCAATTTTTTATGACCAATGTCAGAGTGCTTTAGCAAATGTTGCACTGATAACTAAATCATCAAAAGCAATAAACAACGATGCCAACAATTTTGTTTAAATTTGTGGGCTCTCTGTGACATAGTGCTACTTGATCAAAAAAAGAAACATTAGAAGCACGAGTTTTCAATTGACCATATATATGCCTTGATCGAATGGGACCAATCAGCTCCATTAAGGCCATTTGTACCATTAAGACCAACTGAAAATTTCAATAGCACATTCCATTCTAATAGACCAGAAAAGGATCATTTTGATAATTCATTAAGTATAGAGCCCTGCCATTTGTTGCTTTTGTGACATGATTCAATCAGTTTATTCAAGTGCAAGCGAACGTATGGGTAACTCACTTTCAAGAAAGAATTCATTGTTTATGCTTTATGTGATCTGACTGACTTTCTATCACCCACTAATGCTGGTGTTTAAAAAGAAAGAAGTTTTTCAGCATATTTTGTCACTTACAGGAAAAAAATGTTGCTGCTTAGTGATAATATGCTACAAAGATTTCTTCTGAGAACTTGCATTTCAATTCTGCAATTTTTTTCATTGCCTGTATTCAATGTTCAATGGTGTAGTGCATCTTTGAAATGCTCCATTAAAACCAGTAGGCATTTAGGGTCCATTATTATGACCAGTTGGTACTTATGTTTTTTATATTCCCATTGGCACCTTTGAAAACTGACCAATGGGCCAACTTGAATTTAATTAAGTGACCCTTTGGCAGTAGATATTGCCACACATCCTTTGTTACCCTTTTTCTTGTCTAGCAGCTACTGCTTACTGTATCGGTCTTATCATGCTTCCACCTCCAAAAGGAATGCCTGTCGCACGACTGCTAGATTTAAAAAAAAAAAAAGTGTGTGCATTGAAAATGGTGTGATCCACTGTGGTGCAGCCAGCCGGGGACTGTTGTCTAGGATCCACATAGAAAACGCACCAGGAACGCGCTTGGAATGCTGTAGCCCGACGTGTCCCATCCCAGCCAGCTAGCGCCATTCAGCCCAGCCAAGCAGCCAGGAATGCAACTACAGCTGTCTCGTTCGCTCCCATAGCAGCCCGCCTGATGCAGCAGGCCACACCTTTTTTTTTATATTATTATTATTATTATTATTATTATTATTATTATTATTATTATTATTATTATTATTATTATTATTATTATTCAGCAGCCATGCCTGTTGTATCCAAACATTTGAGCTGTTGCCATGTTTTCTATAGCAAGGCATGCCCACTATGATCAGATTGCATGGATGTTGCAAATGATGTATTACATTATTGCATGTGTGCCGTGAACGATGCAGTACACCGTCAATTGGACGCGAGCACTACAGACTGCTCTCATACGTACAATGATGCATGCATAAATACCATACAGGCTGAAGCAGTGCCATTCAAGTCCACTACTGTTGTCTGTAATTACTATTTCCTTTACTCTTAAATGTTGCTTGATTTTCTGGGTATACATGTGCCCAATACAGTTTGTTTCTGCCCATTCATCATGCCCATCTGTGCTCTTACGTGAGCACTGCCATGAGGAATACCAAATAAGAGGCCCGTTTGTAATGGCCCTACTTTTTCAATGGATGCAACAAGATTTGGGTAAACACAGTAAAGTTCGAGTGTGTCCCATGAAACCACAACAAGACTCAGTATTTTATTTCTTACTGGAATGATAAGGACTTGGCACTTTACACATTGCACTTTTTTTTCATATAGCACCAGAAATGGAACAATATCTGCATCACATCTCATAGATATCTCACTGGTACTGTAACAGCGTATCTTGGCTGTCATCATTATGAGAAACAGCTCATGGGAAGCATACATGATTTATTAATTTCTTTGGAGTTTTCATATGCTGTCAGGAACCTTTTCTATTTCATGTTTAATTGGACCCTTTAACACACCAACCTTGTGCCTACCACGACTCAGAGGTTCAATGAAATCAGACAAACGAATAAATTTACTACCTGTTGCAAAAGTTCTCGGGTTAATGTACTTCTAATCATGCAAGATTTAAAGCCATGCCGTGACATTGCATTCACCAGTGCCAATGTGAGTGTCAACGACTACGCAACTCTCCACACTGCATTATGCCTGTTGCAGTTCCTCTGGTTAGTTTCTTATCACACCTAAGAATTTGTTTGGCTGAATTTAGGTCAATGGAAATGCTTCACCTCATACTGCCTCATAATGCACAGGATTTCTCAGATTCTCAAGTTCTGCTTGCAGCTTATGCCATAAATGTTTTAATGAAATACAACTTTTCATAATTGACAATTAAATGCCAGTATTACATCACTAACGTGCATTGCAGACAACTTGTCATGTTATCAATAACTATGGCAATATGATGTGCTGTTCTATATTTCATTGATTCTGTAACACACTTGTTTCCCACCAATAACATTATTTCTCCCTAATAACATTGTTTCTCATAAATAACAATTCACTTTTGGCCATCACACACACCAAAAACTGCAAATTACGTACTCACCAAGTATAACTTATAAAATGACTCGTATATATACAAAAGTGATATGAGTGATGCAAATATCTCTTGCGTGAACCTTGTGAAGAACCGAACGAGTGCACTTCCTTCAAAGGCAACTACCAAGGTTGCCAGTATAGCTATCCACATTCCTATCCAGACCCGAATAGCCAGGAACTCCACATCATTCTCTTGACAAAACTGCAAAACAAGCACAAGAATTGATAAAATGTCAACAAACATGAATTATCAAAGAGAAACTTTAGTCACAAACATTAAAACATTGCGATTTATGCACAGCAAATTAATTATCATGCTTACCGAATACAACAACTCGTCAAATAGTAGCACCGGTCCTGTAACACCTATTATAACCAGAGGTTGCCCAGAAAACAATGCAAATATGATACCTGTAGCACAGGTGGCTACAAGTGTCTCAGACACTCCAATGAGGTTGTTGGTTTTGTCTCCTGGAAAAAAGGAAAGGAGTAACATATTGGAGTATGCCATAAAATGAGCACAAGCAAATGGTAAAGTTCCATAATTTTAATAAAATGCTGCTTGATATGATCTCGCAAATCATACCACACAAACATTTTACAAGTGCTACTGCATAGAATCGGCTAAAAACCAATTGAGCAACTGGAAATGCCGTGATTGATCTTTTGATCTAATAAAGCCTGTGACACACCAGATTTTTTTTCTGGAAATTCAGGTTTATGTACTGCAGCCAAAAAAAAAAAAAGAGAAAAGAAAAAAAACGAAAGAAAAAGGAAAGAGGGGACTCCTCTATTAACCCAAGCACAGAATTTGTCAAGCAAGGTGAAACAAAACTTATACAAGAACTCCATGATTGCATGTGTTTCAAGAAATTAAATATTTGGTCCTTTCTCCGTGGTGTTTGTTCTCGACATAAGAACATAGTAATCAAAGACAATACTCTAGAGTTAGTGAACTGAAAGGTGAATTGTTTTGGTCTTCCATCTGTTACTTTTTCCCTTCTTCATGAGTAGCAGAAGCAAGAGCCTTCTTCCAGCAGCTCTTGTAGCAGCAGAATACACTTTTTTTTAATTTCAGCTTCCAGAACATTAAAAATGCAGCTTTATAGTAGTGGCTGCAGTAGACAGGTCACATGATTACTTCAATATATTTAATGCAAAAGGCAACTCCTGCACTGCTTTGCAGTATAGCAAAGGCACTGAATAAATGCCTCAAACTACCCATGCTGTCAAACAGGCAGAACTATTAAAAACGGGAAAACAAGTCAAGTCTTGAGCTGTAGCCAACGCTTGGACAAGTGGACACGTCTAAGTGAGGGCCCTGACAAAGGCAAGGCCCCATGTTGAAATATTGGCTCCAGCCTGAAGCTTGCCTTAAATCGACCACTGTTGACCACTTACAACCTCTATCTTCCTGTGAACCCCTTGCCTTAGACAGAACTATGCATTACATGTAAGAAAATAAAAAGATTATTGTTACATTTGGTGTGTGCACGAAAGAGTAGAGGCTGGGATCATTGTGGTACCGACGTTCAACAACATTCCACCGAGTCAACATTGACAGTGACAGCAAATTGTAGGTCAGCGTGAGAACAAGACGACGGATGTTTTCCCAGAACATCAGCAAAAGACGCCAGTACCTGGAGAAGCTTTACCTTCTGGCAAGCTTGGGACACTGACCTCTCCCCTGCCGTCAGTGAAACACTGGGTCTGTTATGCTTGCTTCCCATTTCCCCTTTTTCAGGATCAGCTTGGGGGCAGAGCATGTGCTTTGTGTCAACATTCTCCTCCTCAGAGGCGGCGTGCTGTGCCGATACGAACCACCAGACTGGTTGATCGGTACATTACCGATTTCCCTAGCGAATGATGTAAGGAAGATGGAGAATACTTCTTCAGTGTGTGGTGTGTGCTCTCCCAGAACGATGTAGTATGCTCCTAAGTGTAGCTTCGGTGACGTGAACAAGGTAGCTGCATGCTACAATGTACTGCGTGCTCCATACTCCTGTGAGTATCTTACGTCTTTTCCGATAAATAAGTTTGCCTTTTTTCCCCCATATGAATACACCCTCTGTTCTATGCCTCCAACGACGTGACCTTGTACTCATAAATAAAGTTAGCAACTTTTGTCGTGAAAGTTCAGATGATGGCGTGGGCCCTCTTAGTCTCTGTGCTATGCCTAGGCCAGCTACCTGTTTCAAAACGCATCGGTGGCTTAGACTAGAGAGCGACCCTCAGTGTGACACAAGAGTCAAAGACACCCCTGAATCCAACAAATTATGGCAGCTCACCACATCCCGAGCTCACGGACCTCGGGATGTGGTGACCATCCGGTATTCCAATTAAGTGGAGGCAACTTGGGAATGACCTTAAGAATCTCTTGCAACTGACAAGCTGAAGATAGTAGCAGTAGCTGTGACGTTAGCAGCATGCCCATAAGTGAACTGATAGTGTCAGCTGTTAATGATGCCTTAGTGTTGCAAGTGTTGCAAGTGTAATGATGCAAGTGTATCGGTGCCATTTCTATAGAATTGCGATAGCAATGATATGGACACTCCAGGCAGATTTCTGGCGTCGTGGTCGCCGCAATGTTCCGTGTAAAGTCCAATGGTGATAACATCGTCCTCACATGCCGTACGTTGTATGTGTGAATGAACGCGTTCGAGAGTGCGCCGAATCGCGCACAAGGAAGGAAAGCGGGAAGGCTGCTCAGGTGTGTGGGGGGAGGTACTTGTACTCTGGTAGCAACTGCGTAGTCTGAGCTGCGGCGCGTGCCGTATTTTGAAAGTGATCTGCAAAGGCGACGACTTCGGAGGTGGTCGACTAGTGCTCGGCCTGCCGCCGCTTGTGTTGAAGCTCCGTCCTTCTCGCATGGCACTCGGCAACTCAATCACGAGAAGAACCCGGTACCTCCATAGCGCGCACACAACCCGTAGCAACTGCCAGAGCAGGTCAACCCAGCACACTTCATGTGGCCATAACATCCAAACCGATTTTGACGGCAGTGTTTTCAGAAAGAAAAAAAAAACATATATAAGCCGTGCCATTTTATAAAATGCACCGATGAAAAATTTTGAAAAAAAAAATGCAACTTCACCAGAAAATACGGTAGTACGCTCTGACATGTAGCTCAAGCTACGAGAATTATGTAGCTGCGTGCTACGATTAACTGCACTCCATACTCCTGTGAGTATCTTATGCCTTATGCCTGTAAATAAGTTTGCCCTTTCCCCCCCATGTGAATAAATCCGCTGTTCTATTCACCCAACCTCCTGACCTCATCCTCAACAAAAAGTTAGCAACTCTCGTTGTGAGTTTGGACAATGGTATGGACCCTCTTAGCCTCCATGTAACGCCTTGGTAGCACAGGCCAGCTACACGTTTCAAAACGCACTGGTGACGTAGGCTAGACAGCAACCCTCAGTGTGAAGCCATACTCTGAGACCATGACACCCCCTAATCCAACAGTAGTCACTAACATCACTTCTTACGCCTTTTGAGATCAGTATGTTTGCCAGTACTTTAAGAGCCTCTCCTGGTTTTCCTTCCAGGGTGACTGGACAGTTCGTTTGTTTCCATGTTCACCTTTTTCTCTAATCAATGATTCCCTTCTTTTGTGTCCTCAAATTTGCCTCATCTTTCTCCTTTCCATTGCTCCACCATGCTGCCCTCAATTTACTTTCTAACTTCTTCATTACCAAACATATCACAAGCAGTCGAGCTCCATTCTATACTACAATAATTTGTGAAGCAACCACTGTTTGAAATATTTTCCCACAAAAATGATTTTGCATGTCAGTAAACCATGAGCCTGATGTACATGACATGAATCCAAAACCATTCATTGCCTCTACAAGTGTACAATGCTTTAATCAGCACATCTCCAGTCAGTTACCACCTTTGGTGAAAGGCATGTCAAACAAAGCATCGCAGTCATGAAAGTAAACTGTTTTATGAATAAATATGTCATGACTTCTTCATACATATAACAGCTTAACAAGGTCTTTGACAGTTACTTTATGTAATAGCAGTTATGGCAGATTAATCATGAAGGGCTTCGCATTAAGATGCCAGAAGACTTGCATATTGTGAGAAGCTTGTGGCATAAGATCACAAGTGGACGAAATCATGCAATCTATTCTGACAGGCAGAAACAGACATGGTAACCAAAATGTGCGAGATTCGAAAGAAATCTAGTCTATTCTTACAAACACAGCTCACATGTGAAGTCTTCCCAAAGTGGCTGAGCCTTTGGCCAGCTAGCTGTACCTAGATGCACCTAGCATGCAATCAGTGTGGCCACTAGGCAAAATCGCATAACACTATGTTAAAACTCAATATAACAAAGTTGGTAAAATCAGCAGTTCGCTTTTTTATATTAAATTTTCGTTATATTGAAATTTTATCTTTTAAGCAAATAAGTACAGTCACTGACAAATTTTTACTACATACGCACAAGGGGCCGCAATATTTTCTATCAGGCAATCAGAAAAAGCAAATTTAAATGAGAAAAAAAAATTATTTTGTTAAATTAGAGATTTGGCAATGAAAGATAGGGTTTCAAGCCATATCAACCATATGTTCACATCGGTGGTATGAAGGGGACCCACACTTTCGCGTCCACTCCGCCTCTGTGGCTGATAGTGTCACCCACAGTGACATGACACTATCACAAAAAGCGCCGGCAATGGGGAGCAAACACTTCGTCAGCCTCCGGCTTCCACACATCTCTGAAATTCAAGATTACGTAACCTCCAGCACTAAACGCATGGAAAGACAGCACATGATGCCATGCCATCTCAGTCCACCCAGTCTTTGCACAGGTGTGAGATTACCTCTAAAAAATGACATGCTGGCTGCGTATGCTCTCAGCCACGCATGCCACGGCCTCACTAGAAAAGGAGACACGCGCCAACCTGTGCCTCTACATCTCTACACAATGTGTGAAACTACTTACCTTTACATTCTTTTGAGTTTTCATGCTTGTACCTTCATGTATAGCATGTGTCGATGTCATACTCCTATCAGTGCACGTGTTCTTGTTATCACTTCCTTTCCCTCACCCTCTTTCTGTCCCTTCCCTTTCCTGGCCAAGTGCTTTATATTACACACAGTTACCCACAATAAACATGCTCTCTTGGATGCTCTCTGCTGGAAGTATGTGGTCACTTCAATACCCAGGGACAAGCTGCCTAAGAAACACCACATTAGAATAAGGGGATATTCAAACCTACAGCTGGTTCTCTCAAAACAGCTTTCTTTAATATGTTACAATGCTAACAAAGCATAAATATGAAAGAATATTCTACTTAAGTTATGGCTTTCAGCCATAGCAGTGCAGAAAGCAGATGAAGCAAAAAACAGGAAGTGATGGTAAACTAATTTAGAATATTTGATGTTCTGATACATGTTCAGAAGTTCAACCTTTGTAGTATTGCCTGTACAGACACAGAAGGTTCTGCATTCTGTGGAAGTGTAAAGCAGGAACCCTACATTGTATAGGTGAATTGGTAATAACCTCTCTGGTGCAAATTTTGACAATTGCAAGGAGTGTGGACACTCGTGCCAGCATTTCTAGTACAGGCTCAGTGTAATGTCGGAAAATATTACGCTTCTGTAGCATCATTTAGCGCGAGAGACTTTTTTGTACAATTTAGCATGAACCGCACAGCAGTTTTACCGCTGCACTTGAAATATATGTGTACACGAAGTTAATTCTGGCAGGGAAAGGGTAACAGAAGGCCACTAGTCAAAGAAAAATCAACTCTAATAAAGCAGTTGGTAATCAAATATGTCTTTATAACATTTTTGTCTGAAAAATAAAAAGGTTTTGCTTGCTAATGCATATCTGGGAACTAACAGACTTTTGCACCAAGACCTCACCTAGCAATCCGCCAAAAGTGACGGCTCCCGACAGAGCAGCAAAGTAAATGAAGATGGCCGTAGCTAAGCATTGGCCATCAAGGGCATCCTTGAAGTCGCTGAGGTACCAAGGGTAGCGATTCTTGATGTCACTGCACAGGCCTCCAAACAATCTGCCACTGCGCTGCAGCGGTTCATACTGTGGAGCTTTGTCTTCCACAGCTGAAAAGAAAAGCAGCAAACAAGCACTGTGTAAGTACTTGCTTACAAAAGCCCCTTTAGCATCTTTTTTATCATTTTTTTAGCTTCTAAAATATTCAAGCTCAGCTGAATGAAGGCCAAAAAGACTTGTTTGCCATGCTCCAAGTTACTATAAGCCAGGAGTCAGGCTTATTCCAAAAAAAGTTATAATAAAAATATTACACAGTGCTTATGTAAATAGGTATTCTTTGCTCACTGCTTGCATTTGATGTGTACGAAGCTCACAGACTGCAGAAGAGTTCCAGCTTAGTGAGCCCCAGCAGACAGCAAAAAGCAGTGTCACACCTAGTTCCAACATGTCCTTAGAACACTGCTAGTCTCTCTGCTTCTGCAGGAGGAGGTCAGCATGAGCAGGCAAACACGCATTCCCCACAGCATTAGCATACAGGCACTCTCACACAGGGGCTTGCTGCCTTGAACCAATTCCAAAACAGACTAACGGGGAGCCGGCTTCTTTGTCTGCATCTTGCGCTTGCGAATATCCTCGTACTTCTTCTTGAGGTCATCAACAGGCAGCAAAGACTTCCTGTCCCAGTCACCGGGTGGCAGAACGACACTGTCGTCCAAGAACTCGTTCATAGCTCTAAGCAGGTCACGGCGATCTTCTGCTTTGTATGCTGCAGTGTGAAAGGCCTGCAAGGCACAATGACAGTGAGAAACATTGCATAAAACAGACACAGAAACAAAATGAAACGTGCAGAACTTGTGTAACTTCCACCAAAAACTGCACAAGGTCATAATTTCTTCGCACCATTATTGTGAAGCTTTCTTTGTGCACCCCCCTGGGTTTCCCATTTGTTTGTTGGTTGTTGTTTTTTTTTTTTAACCAAATGGGCTGATTCCAGGGACAGATTGCTAGTGGAGTGTGCCAATCATGGAGATTGTGTGATCAAAACTGGGCCGATCCTGGAGATTGTGTAATAGTACACTGGGCCAATCACAGAGATGCCATCAATACTGAACTAATCCCAGAGACTCCCGTAATAGGAAACTAGGCTGATCCCAGAGACTATGTGTAATCGAAGGTGGAGACTTGGTGGGCTGATCCTGACACCAGCACACAATATGCGTCCTCACAGGTTTTAATGTGGTTTGTAACTCGAGCTGATACTGCAGGCAGTGCAATCCTGAAAATCCTGATAATGCTGTCACATTACAGCTGTTTAGGTGTGTATCATGAGGCCCTGGTTCTTCACCTCCAGACTTGGCATCATTGTCTCGCCGAGTAGACATAGCTGGGGGTCTCCCACACAGGTGTGGCATAGAGAGGGAAAGCACGAACATGTGCAGGACAAAGGACATCTAGCCAAATAGACTGAACAGTAGGTCGCCATGGTCGCAGGGGTCACGTGGTGGGGGTGATTTATTGATAATGTGTTTGTCATCATAGCTGAAGCATTAAACATGCATTACTACGTTTTAAACTTTGCTGTACGCACATTTCTGCTCACAATGCTTCGTTCACCACTCACAGAACATCACATTAGCCTGCAAGTCATCAATGCATCCACGTTGCACATCATGAAGCCATGTTAACTTGTGTTTGCATTTAAGCATAAGGTGTAAGGAATTACACAAGTTGGCATTAAAAGGCATCATGTGTCATGTGTCTCTTCGCATAGCACTCAGTTAGAACAATTTAAGAAAACTTCGCTTATCAGATTCCAAAAAGTGGATCTGCTGCAATTTTTTTCTATTTAGAAGTGTCAGTAGCTTTAGCCAAAACACAAACATGGCAGCCACAGCAAGAATGTCTAGTGGACTATTTGTATTCATGCACAAAATAAATGCACGTGCAGCTTCTAAGCTTCGTCTGTAAAAACGTCTGCTTTTTGTAATTATGTGTAAACCTAGCAGTATATTATATTATGAAAGCAGAAACTTAGTTGCCTCATTTTCATGATATAATAACGTTAAAATATGTATATTAAATATAGGAATTAAAAAGTTACCTAATAATTACAAACAAATTACGAACAAGACATAAATACTGGATGATTTTACTTTCTTTATATAAATACTGGATATAACAGCATACACTTGGCGTCCACATAAAAGCTTTATTTTATAACTTTGCACCAGATAATTGGGTCACTTTGTATATACCTTTAAGTGATGTGCAAAAATTGCAAAGAGCGCATTAGAGGTGTTTAAAGTTGGTTTTAAATTACACTGCTCTGCTGAGGGTTAAATCATAACCATGTTCCCCCACTTCAAAACTGAAATAGCTTTGAAAAGTTTGGCAATAGGTGCTGTTAACCCAGTTCTACATATTTCAAGACTTTTCAGGATGGCTCAAACATACAATCAAATAAAACATGATTCTTTCTTTTTTTTTGGGGGGGGGGGGGTGTAACATGTATTTAAGTACAAGGAAAGAAATGTAGATAATAATTAAAGAAACTTACTGTATTTGACATCAGGGTGGAGATGGAACGACCGACCTCATGGTAGTCCAGGTCATCAGTATTTGATGGACCCAACAAAATGAAGAAGAATCTCACAGGGATAGGAACCTGCAAGCAAAATTCACTCACAAAGGCTCTAGCTAAGGCAAATGCTACAAAGAAAAAAGAAATGCTGCTGGATAATTAGCTATGATGGCTAAGGGGCAAAAAGTAAAGAAAAACGTAAGACTCCTGGTCTCCGATAAATAAATAAATAAATAAATAAATTCATTCATTCATTCATTCATTCATTCATTTTACCAGGATCAACACTGTGGTCTGAGCATTGGCACATAGATACAGTAAAAAAATTTATATGTAAAGAAAAATTATAACAATAATACGGTGAATTATATGGATCCTTAGTCAATTTGGTTAGTGACGGATCCATTAGATATACAGATAATAAAATAAATGCAAATGAAAAGGCATAAGTATCAGGAAGACATATCATAAATAGTGCTCACATTATGTGAATACACAGGATATACAGTAGAACCTCATTAATATGATCCCGTTACAAACAATTTTCTGGTGCCAATGCTTTCCATTGAGAACAAAAAATGACGCAATACAGCTACGCTTTTTTTTACCTGTTCATACGTTCCCGAAGAACACGATCTCTTTCAACACCATTATTCAGTGCATCGCCAAACTGTGATCATATGATAAAATTTCCCGCCACTAGATCCCTTTGTGAACAAGGAAGGCACAAGGCATGCGGCGCGATCGAGAGCAGTAGGCGCATGCCACGGCAGCTTCACAGCAGTACTCACCCGCTCATGTCATGTGAAAATGCTGGCACACACTCGAGTTTTCCTTTGCGGTACCAACAAATCTACTGGCAGGTCATTGCATGTTGCATTCACAGCTTTCACTGCCAATCCTATTGCAATAAGCATCTTTACCTATCTATTTCATAGCGCGTGTGGCGTAAGTCCCATAGGAAGCCTACTGCAAGCTTTTAATAAGCAATAAACCAAACGATAATCCAATAAAAAAATGCTAAAGTATGTTAGTCACAGTACTTTCTTACTAAAATACTTTTGAGCCTGCCAAACAACGTAGGGTAAACTTTTTACAGAGGCACCCAATGAAAAGCCAAATTAGGTGTCACTTCCAAGTATTTATGCATATGCATATATGCATGCTCCAGGGCTACTCCATTAAGGTGTAGATTGCAGCTCTATGTGGCCTAAGTTTGCGATTTGAGGTAAAAACAATGAATTTTTTGTTGCTAAAGCATTGCTAAAACAGTGCACTCTTCTTGATAATGCTGGTTCACACTCCAACTGTTACCAGTTTTTAAACCTGGAGACAATCGCAGCAAACTGGTCATTAACACCATGAAAAAAAAAAGATTTATATTCTGGTGTTTTATGTGCCAAAATGATGATCTTATCATGAGGGAGGTCATAGTGGGAATCTCTGGATTCATTCTGACCACTCGGTGTTCTTTAGCCTGCAAACAATGCATGGTACACAGGCGTTTTTCCATTTTGCCGCCATCGAAATGTTACCGCTACAGATCCTGCGACCTTCTGCACAACAGGTCACTATGCAAAAGCCCTGGTCACTTATACTTCCTATCACATTCTCCACTGCATTCTTTTTAGACAGAACTTCTAGACTCCTCATTACATTGTAGATTATACAACACGAGTTGTTAGGAAGAAAATGAAAAGAAACTAAAATATCTGGTAACTTATATGCAGAAATTGATACACTGCGGGTTGTTCGAGCTGGATGGAACAGTGGGGTGGTGTCACTGGACATGAGTGACCATTCAGCAATCACCTACCTCCATCAAATTAGGCATCACTTGCCCCTGCGCCAGTCTGACAAAGGCAATGGTGGGCTGCTCCAAGAAATCTAACCCTCCCACTAGCACGGCGATCGCTTCCGCATCTTCGGGTATTCTTCGGAGGATATTGGCATCAGGCTTGCGCAAATCATCCGTGGAACACCCAGGAAGAAACGGCTCAGTCTCGTCACGTGTCTGCAATAAAGAATATGTAAGGCACATCAAATGAAAGTTCTACCCTAATTATCCCCCTTAAATTTTGAATGGAAGAGTAGTTACGCCTTTGTCAATTGAGATGCGTGTATCTGCAGTAAGCAAAGGCATGCTGCGGTTCCCGGCATTTCCATTTACATGGTCTTGCGATGAAGATGTGAAGTTGCTAACAAGCGATGCTGACCGCAGTGACCTGGAAAAAAGGGAAACAAATGTATCGAACCTTTAAGCAAGATGATCTTGTGGGTGAACATCTGTATTTTTAAATTTATTGTTGTGCCATTGATGTCACCAAGCAATTTCCCTAGCAGAAAAGCAAGGCAGCCGCTGGCTCTGTAGCAGACTATAGAGAGTTCTAGCTTGCCTACAAAATTTTTATGTTTTGTAGTTTACCAGGTTACCAGATAGGGATACAACAGCAACAACGCTGATAGCAACATCTTGTGAAACTCTGTCTAACCGCAATGACTTAGATAAGCTTTCACATTGTGTGAGTGCTCTTGTTGCAAAAAATTTAAGAAGGCAATGTCTGCCAAAAATTTACACCAGCAGCGAAGTGGACTAAACATAGTTACTGCAATAGCAGCTCTGTGTTTGTCTGGTTGAGCTCTGCACCACCAAGTGGCAGCACGGCCACTCATGATTAAGTCTCCGGTAACTTGGTAATCTGCAAAAAGTAAGAAGCTTGTGGACAAGCTAAAACTCTCTAATGCACTAAATGTGGCACTTGTTCACCCTTGACACCTGTGCAGTGCATGGACAGTGCTTCAAACAATGCCCAACATCCACAGCTGGTGCACTGGAGAAGAGAAGTTATGCACTTGCATGCTCACACTAACCATGGATTGCACTGCATACATTCAATTCTTAAAAAAAAAAACATAGCAGTCAATGAGAAGCAATGTATGAAAGAAAAGGGCTTATTTTTTTGTTGAGACTTGGAGAATATGGACAAACCGTTTAAATACTTAAAGGAACTTTAAAGCACCTCCTTGATCTGCTCCAAGATTAGGAAGTGACAAAGTGGCCATTTCTAGCCAACTAATAAAAGAAAAAGAGACAGGTATAGCTACAGGTGTAGAATGAACAACTTCTGCCCCCCCCCCCCAAAAAAAAAGATCAAATGAAAAAAAAGAAGATTTTTCCTTCAGTGATATCCGCGAATAAACTTTCCTTGAACATTGCTTGCAGTTTTTTTTGTAGATTCCCTTAAAAGAAATTTTCAAGAAGCCCCTGAACTTTGCATTGATTTCTGTCAAAACCGTGCAAAGCAGGTATTTCTGCAATTTATAGCTAGAGTACTTTAACCTCCCCTTAAAAAAGTTATTGCTTCTTCAAATATCTAAACATTGCAACTGTCAACACTGTAGTCCTCCAAAAACACAACTATTTTCTTATTAGATTCAAACTAAACAATCTTTGAATTACTGCAGAAAGTTTTGCACATCTGTAACTTGCTCACTTCAATGCTCTCTTAAGAGGAAGCTTTAGCTCAGGCCCAACTCCGACGCGGCCTATTCAAATACATGTAAAACGCAAAAACGTTTTTCTGAGATAACGCTTGGACCGTTTTTAATGAAATTTGTTGCATTTGAGAGACAAAGTTAAATTCTAGTGACTGTTGGAAGCAGAATTTGGATTTCACGCCTGAATTTTGTTAGAACAATTTTTAAATATTCAAAGTTTGAAAAAAATAGAAGCACGAAGTTTACAAATTCATAGCTCTGCATCAAGAACAGGTAGCGCGGTTCTGTATATGGCATCTATTAGATCTTTCAAAGCGGACAAATTCAATATGTCATTTTACATCTTACGTGAATCTGTTACGTTGGTTACGAGGGTTCTGCAAAAGCTATATTTCCATTTTACTAGATTTCTTTATATTCATGTGTAACATATCAATTTTGTCCGCTTTAGATGAACTATTAGATCAAATTCACAGAATTGTATTATCATTTTTGTTGTTGAGTTACAGACTTGTAAACTTGATAGATTCGTTTTTGCCAATTTTTAAGAAAAAATTGACGATCTAACTAAAAAATTCGAAACCAACAGTCACCAGATTTTAAGTTTTTCTTTTAAATGCAACAAACCTCATCAAATTTGGTGCAGTGGTTGCCGAAAAAAACGAATTCTCCTTTTACATGTATTTAGATAGGAGCACCCGAGCTAAAGCTTCCTCTTAAGCGCTTGCTTTAACCTTTACAAAAACATATTCAAAAGCTTACATTGTACTTCCACAATTTTAATTTTTTTTTTTTCAGGAGAGATGGTAGCAAAATACAATGACCTATTCTGAGTCTATACCCCTGTCACACAGCAAATCTAAAGTCATTTCCAACAAATGACATTTGTTGAGGTTAATGTCATTGTCACAGTGTGTTGTCACATGGCAAAGACTAATGTCATTTGAAAACAATGACACTGCTGGCAGAAAAAAAAAAGAGAGAGGCAAAAAAAGTACCAAGTCCACTTCTGTCCAATAAATATTTTCCAATTTGCTAAATTGCGTTGGAAAATGTGACCCTCCCTTTCACACCGTACTTTTCAATCACTACTTTGTCGACACTGCCAATCAAGTCAAGTCAAGACAAGCTGAAGATCAGGCAAGCAACATGGCGGAAAGCACGACGGGCGCATCCACTACTGTACCACTACCTCTGTTGAAGAAGAATGAGAACGACAGTTGCGTGTCATCACTGCACTGATGAGCATGTGGGCTCTAATATCCACATCATCAGAGTGTACCATAGCAAAACACGTGCGTGCATTTACGTCGAGTCAATCGAAGCAGCCACAGCCGATGCTCCAGTGCAAACAAACATGACTACAACAGCCAAAGCCAAGGACAGCCGTCTAGTCACCGAAATGAAAGTAGCTTTCTGTAATTGTGCATTGTGATGCACTTAAACATTATTAAAGTAATAATTAGGTAATAAAATCAACAAAACAATAGTTATTTTTTGTTAAACAACAAAACAAGCATGTATTGTATGTGAAGCTGACCGTTAGGCTTCTGGTGTCGAGGATACACATTCGATTCCAAATTGCATGCAAATGAGTTTCGTACATGTACTCCTTCCCCCATTTGGAAATGTTGCTTTCAACTAATGTCATTACATTTTACCATGTGACAGCAAATAAATGGCATTATGAGCGAATGTCATTAATTGTAAATGACATTAGATTTGTCGTGTGATAGGGGTATTAGATTTCAAGTCTCATTCCAAGGCAGGCAAATATAATTTTTTGCCACATTGGTACTACACCAGTGCCATGTGCTAGATGGCATCTGGGTCACCTTAGATATATTGGCTATCAAAGAATTCATCGCACAGCTTAATGCAAATATACTTTCCATGTTGCCTGGCTTCTACTCTAACCAATCCTTTCCCACTTCACAACAATACATTTGCGAGTGATGCACTGCCCATAATCAGCCACAAAGCTGCATTGTCAATGACATTGCTGCTAAGAGGTTTGCAAAACAGGTCAAGGAACAATCACCAAGTCTACCAAATATCTACAAAAGTCTACCAAAGTCTACCAAAATACCAAAGCCTACAAAGCCACCAAATAACGTAACAATAAGGTGTTGTTGGTGGACAAAATACGTGGAAAGTGGATTTCCTCCAAGTAAGATGAAACCCAGAGTACAATCCCTGGAGTATGCTTACACTGAAATGCAATACTGTCACATTCAACCAATTTCAAGTAAGCATGATGAGAAAAAAAATTAAAGTGATAACTACCATATCACTTACTTGAGTGCTGTGAATGTACCAGATGAATTGCGACGAAGAAAAGTGTTCAGGCCTTTCTCAGCAGCGTGCCGGTGACGCAACAGAAGCACACGCAAAACAGCACCATGGCTCTCTGGTGATATCTGCTCTGTCAGCACCATGTTGTCAACCACCTAAGTGTTGGCCATGGGAGGGCAACACGTTATAAAAATTATGTTTGGAGCAGTTTTCTGAATTTTTTGTTGATGAAATTTTCCGTATCTCTTTTTTTTTTTTTTTCAAAAACACAACTGCATATCAATGGAAACTGTGCAACATGCAGGTCGGCCCGCAGGTTGGTGTGTCTCCTTTTTTATCTTGGCCACGGTTGCGCATGGCTGTCAGTGCGGCTGAGTGCATATGCAGCCTGGGCACCCTGCCATAGAGGTAATGTGCCGCGTGCACAAAGAGTGGACATGCCGAGATGGTTTGGCATCAAGTATGCAGTTTTCTCATCTGTTTAGTGCTATAACCTCGAGTTTCGAAGACGTGTTGAAGCGAGAGGCAGACAAAGCATTTGCTTTTCACGATGGCATATTCCCACTGTAGGCGACACTATCAGCCATGGGGTCGTAGTGTACGCAAAAGCCTGGCTGGCTTCACTTCGCAAAGTCGATGTGAAGACATCACTGACAATGCATGAAAGCGTATCTATCATCACCAACTCTAAAATTCAACAAAATTAATTTCTTTCTCATTCAACTTTGCTCTTTCCGATTCCCTGATAATTAAGAAACTTTTGGGGCTGCTTCTGTGTAAGAAAAATCCATTGGCGACTGTACTTATTTCATAAAAGTTCTAATTTCAATGTAATCAAATATCTATATACTAAAGCAAACTGCCGGTTTTGCCAACTTCATTATATTGAGGTTTAACTGTATATTTACTTTTAAAAATTTGAATCCAGATTCCCTGCAGCACTATGTTTTGTGGGTTCTATGCTCATCCAAGTGTGTTTCTTGAAAAACACAGCTTTCCTGTACTACCTGCATTTCCAGTAATATACTAATATGAATAAATTGTGAGTGAGGTGCTGCAGGCAAGCTTTATTGCAGTAATGCAAAACCTTGTAATATAGAAACGGGTTATAATGAGTTAATGAACATAATGAAGTAATCTCACTTCCCCTTGAAATTCCCATAGAAAGTCATCACATAAAATCTTGTTTTAAACAAGGAAAACTTTCCTTTGAATTTATATAAACAACTTCTTTTAGGTCAGAATGATAAATTTACTGATCATTTTGTGCCAAATGGGCCGTAATCTGGAGGCCCACTACACTACTTCTAACGCATGAGAATAAGCAGTTCAAAACTCCTGCAAGCTGAAAGCTGCCTGGCAACTCGTCAAATTGGCTGTGCTTGCTAAGTAAGAAGTTGCACATGCACTTTACCACCGTCACCTTTTATCATACTCTGCCAACGGCCACCAATGCCCTACACTCTCCTACGCTCTCAAAAGCTGTAGCCTGCACCTTTGGTGCTAGCATAAACCTGGTATTTTCTTTCCAGCTTCATGTAATACACTGGAAATAGAAGCCACAGCAGGTGTACCTGAAGTACTGTCAGCTACTATACCTGTACCCTGATACAGGAGCATGCACAGTGGTGTGTATATGCCTCCTGGGGGGTATTAGTGGCGAGAACTTGGAGTGGCGACCTCTAGCATGTGACGTCACGGCCAGGACACCGCTCGCTCCAGCTCGCTCGGCTGCGGCGTGCGCTCGTTCCCTTCGTGTATGCTTGGGGTATAGGTGGCTCGAGCTGTACTTATTGAAGGGTATGTCTGCTTCTTTCTGCTGCCATGCCTGAACCACAATTCCTTCTTCAAAAGTGCGTGAGTCGAGAAAATTTGCGGCCTGGATATCGCAAGCTATGTAGCGTTGAAGGGGTCTACTGGTTTTGCAATGCATATGTATGCCGTGTCTGTCCATAAATTTTGCATAAAAGGAATGTCTGCAAATTCAACATGTGAAGTTGTGTATGATGCTTTGCTAAACACTTAACATTACCTTAGTACTAGCTATGAAAGGCATTGCATTTTACATGGTATTTGGCATCAACATGTTATCCGTGTTAGAAAGACACTGCCCAGAGAAGTTGTCATCATGATTCTTATTACTCTGGTGAGTTGTTCTAGTAAAATATGGCCACTTCATTATTGCGTAAAAAAAAAAAAAGAGTTAGGCACGCATTTCGCATGAAAAAGTTTGCTGCTACTTGCACCGATCTCTGAAACAGGCCCCCATAAAACAAATTGCTCATGGCTGCTAACACGATGGAGTGTCATGAAGACTATTTACATAGTTAATTCACAAATACTATAGTAGCAATGGCCTGATAGAAAAATTTCGTGGTTATGATCAAGAGACAACCAATTGCAAGCGATGAAATGTTTTATGGTGGCCCTCAGCAGCCTTTATCGACAATATGGCACACTCTTCACACAATGGTAACAGCGGATTAAAACCAAGCAACTGTCGCAGAACTTATATATAGCCAGCGTTTGTGGCATACTTGTTGCATCGCGGCAGGTATGGTATCATAACTAGATTCTTATATGCTATGTTTTTGCGAGTGTCGATCCGCACATGAAAAACCCGCAATGGGCTCATCTGCACTCCTTCGCCTGGCACTGTAGCGTTGCCTTTGAGAACTGTATTGTCGTCTAAGAAATAAGTGCTTTAAATAAATTTTCGTGAACGAAGACATTGCAAAAACATATTTGAGACAACCGCCATAAGTATGAAAGCAGAAGGAACAAGAGCAAACAAATGAAAACACTGCAGAAAGTGCCAGGACACCACCGGAACTGCAGCAGATGACAGATGCGAGTGCATGCCCCGACGTCAATCGAGCGGTGCTCGCAGCGCCCCTGTAGTTCGTTCTTGGGGCTAATTCTGTAAGTGTCCACCTAATGAACATATAAATTTCATCTGCAGCTTAAGTTCTGATTGACTGGGCTGGAATATATGTGAAAAGGAGACAGGCACCACCAGCCAATCAGCATTTTGGCAGCAGACTAAATGTACATGTCCACTATAGGGGAGACCTACAGTATATCCCCCCCCTCTCCCCTGATATGCTAATTTCTGGGCAAATGCTGCATGAAACTATAACACTACAGCTTAGCACTTAGATACAAAAGAAAAGTCTACCTTGTTGGCAATGCCTGTGAGATCTTTCTCTTCAAGGTCAAGCAGCACGGTGCCTTGTTCAATGCACTTGCGCAGGCAAAGTAGTGAGTGGAAGGATAATGAGGCTAAATGTGGCTTGCCCCAACGTTCCACATCCTCTTTTAGGTTTTCCTCATACTTTATCCAACGTGCCGTTTCTTTCCACTCATATGTTTCTGGCACCAGCTCGTCCAACTCCACAAAGACCTGTGCAGCATAATAGCAGACAGGCAAATATCTTTCAAATATTCAAGGGAAATACTATTTCAAGCCATTAAAATCCTACTGGAATGAAGCATTTCAAAAGGTTAATCTTCTTTCATTACAGATGTGTGGTGTGAACTGACCCTGTTCTGCATATGGTACAGTACAAACAACAACAAGCAATTAGTAAAGGGAAGTGGCTCGACAACACTGGAGGACACAAGATGCTAATTGTTTTGGGGAAAGTGAATCCAACTGGACAAGTTGCGGGTTCATGCTCATGGTGTACCATATTATTTTCTATTTACAAACTATTTTCTTGCAATACCACCCAATGTAAACGTATTCCTAAACACCTTTGACTTACCTCATGTGGCTTTCGATCATAAAGCTTTTTCATGAATGGAACAGAGTATCTTTTTCCAGAACCTGAAGGAGGTGGTTTCTCAGAAGAATCTTCAGACGCAGGCTGCATGAATGAAAGCACAGTGTTCTTGGCAAGAATTTTGTGCCGACGCATGCCCTTCTGGTCTTCAAATCTATGACCTGAAATAAGAAATACTTTTATGTCAAAAACACTATAGTTAAACAACAAAAGTTAGGAGATACATTGTGCTTGCTGGCTAAGGCAGATGAAAGCTTTATGAAGATACAGAAGAAAGCAGGAATAATCACATTATTGCAATATTTCAACCATTAAATACCTGATACACAAACTTAATTTGTGTCAACAACTATTTTTTTTTTTCTGATTTGGCTGGTGCATAACTATTGTAGCCTACAGCCAAACTGTGTACAAAACACACAGAAAGCAAGACCACACAGTCTTGTATCATCTTACTTTCTTTAGGTCCTCTTTATAATCCGAAACTGCATTCTCCTTCATGTCCAAAGCTGCACTACACTTGTGACATGTTTTGGACTGGCCTCACTAAAAGGTGATGAAATTATTTTTTGTACTCCCAAGAAATTGAGGCTTAACACTGCGATGAGCTGACAATTATAAATTAACGAAAAAAAAGAGAGACAATTTTGAGCCAGTGCTCCTTAGATCTCAACCTTATCCTCTCAATTAGAGAAGAGAAAGGAAATAAAGAAAGAGACAAAAAGAGGAAACATTAGGAAACATTGGTGCAGCACAATAAAAATTACTAAGAATGAAAAAAAAAAAGTTGTTTGAAAACGTTATAGTATTGCTATCTACCAATGTGCTTGAAAAACAAACAATAAAATGAAAATTCACAACTTAACTTACTCGCCATCTCTTCGAGATCAGCTGATTGCAGAGTCATGGCTTCTTCAGGCTCTGTGATGACCCTGTATTTATCTTCAGCATCATGAAGAACCATTAGGCTTGGGTCATAAATGTACCGACGTCGCTTGTGCCTATGATGATGGTGGTGATGCCTAGCAAAGAAAGAAACATGCCACAATTTCTTTGAACGTAACAAGTTGCTGCAGTTTAATGCAAAAAAATATGCAACTATCAAATAGCTAGGTATAGTAAAAATAAAGTGCTAAATTGTATTTAGCACTGCAGACTCGCCACTACTATGTGCGTCCAACGTGCAGACATCTGGAGTAAGGCATGTTACAGAGATTTTATATTCAGAATTGAGAGTGCTGCTCCCTCGTTTACAGAGAAGTCATTACCTATCTTTTGTTCGATATGGTTCCAGTCCTTTAGATGTTGATGGAGGCTGCAAGTCACTCACTAATACCTGTGGTGGAGATGCTTCTTCCGTGGAGTCTGACCCTTTAAAAAAGACAAATTTTTCTAAGTACTTAAAAAATTTAATGAAGCTAGAGTGCTAGGAAACTATCAAACTATTTCAGCAATGGTGCCAGAAAGTGCATACTTAGATTCAGGAGTTGTAACATAAATACACAGACACACAAAAAGATGTGGGAGCAGCAAGAAATTGGCATAGTGAATTACTAAGCCAAAGAATGGTGCATGACGCATGTGCAACTGATATGCTTAATTAAGTTCATGTATATGCATATACTGTAACCATGATGTAAGACAATCTCTTTAGGCCTTACAAGAAGAGCTGATATTGACCGTTGGTTCAAAATGACATCACAAGATGGCTCTCTGATAATAGGGCTGTCAAATGAGAGATGGCAATGCTATTCTGTGGAAAATATGCACTGTTCTAGTATCATTTTCTAACAAACTGCATATAGCCTCTCAACAAAAAATGACAAATCACATATGCATAGCACTCATGCTGGCAGTGGAAGGTAGAACCATGGTGGGTAAAATATTGCCCACACTCAGCTGCCAAGTCAATTGAGTGAAGCATGACAGTGCAGCCACTTGTCTTCCTCGTCATTTTGCAGCCAAGCTGAGTGCACATCGCCTGCGTCTGCTTGCATCTCTGAGAGGCGTGCTCCAGAAAAATTCTCTAGAGATATATGTCCTACACCGTGATTGCAGCTTAGCATCATGAATTTATTTAATAAACAGCTAACTTCTCAAATGATGTTGTGAGGTATGTGGCGTGTGAAGAAATATGAATTGCAATAAATTTTACAAGATGTTTCAAGGCATATCTGTTATATATGACAGCAAGCAGAGTATTTAGCCAAAGTGCCAACTGCCATCGATATGTGACATCTAAGAAGCAAATGTGACATTAAACAGTAAACATAATGAAGAGCTATGTTACATTCATGGTGCTTATAGTGAAAAGACCTCAGAACAACAAGGAAATCAGAACAAAAAACAAAACAGTAATTACCCAAAATAAAAGCAACTTTGTGCTGTCCCCCTTCAGATTCGCTTTGCTCTTGAGAAGAATCTCGTACAGTTGATGATAAGGGGACGTCAGCATACTGCTTTCCATAATCTGCAGTTCGTGTGTCCAGATTTGGAAAGAAGCTGCACATCATTACAAGAAGAGAACACTATTAAAGAAGTTGATTTGACCGTAATTTGGGAAGTTTGTAGAACTTCACCAAAATGTCAAGGCTGAAAGTGTAAAAATTCAGGGGTAATAAAGACGAACTGGAGTTGGGCCTAACAAAACAAAGGGTTGGGAATGGGGGGACTGTAGACATTATTCTTTAATGAAAACCAGAAGGGAGTAGAGCTGAAGCGCAACATTGCACAGGGGACAGGGAACCGGAGATATAGAAACGTTATGTCCGGTTCCCTGTCCCATGTGCAATTTTGCGCTTCATGTCTACTCATGGATGGCCAACTAGCCCACTCCTCTTCTGACTCTTCATGGCTTTTTATTGCCCTGCATATGATGCAGTCATCTGCACATATACTCACTCCTGAATAACAGCTTCAATGAAGTTCACAAATGTCAAACCCTTATAACTAGAAATTAAAGCAGGTGTTTCTTCAACATTATTTAACAGAAACAACATTAAGCCTACCAATCCTGTTGCTATATATTCATGTGCCATTGTATAAATAGCATTTTTTCTGCTACTTTTCCTAGTGCCTGCTTCTTCAAAATTAAGTTTGCCTTCTTTAAGCTACACATTGTTATGATTGGCATTTAGCATTGTTATACCCAGCATTCCTTCTCGACGATTAGTGATTCACCGGTGAGCGTGCAGCTATGAAAGGCTCTTCACGCTGCATCGTCACTTTCTCAGGACCAGGGAGCCAGCGAGTAAATCAGCGTAACCAAAGGTTATGGGCAAGAAGAGCTCCCGCCTGGACTAGACTGGACCCGACAGACTGTGACACGCAAACAAAGGGCCTCAATATTGAGACAACAACAGCCGCCGCCCTTCGTGGAATCAATGACTACTGTGAAGACCACTTTACCGGAACATGACCCTGACAAGTAGACCGTCACGAATGGCCCACTAAGTGATAAAAGGGGCCAATGTCAAGAACTTCCATGGGAACAACTTTGACATCCAAGTTCCCAGTTTGCCACGCCGATGCCTTGTATGCGGGGGTGAACGTGCAACATTGGAGACAGAGCCCAGCAGAACGATGTGACATCATGGGCGGGATTTTGTAAATAGTTTAACGATTGTGGTTGGCTGAGAAGAAGAACAGTGAATTTCCCCGATGAGAGAAAGGGTAAAAAGAAGTGCATAAAAGATCTTGAGTGATGTGGGAGTGTGCTCCGATTCGTACTAGTACTCATACTCATGCTCGTAGATGTAAACCGTCATCATGCAAACTTGCAATTAAACACTTTTTCTCATCTCTTGGACGTTGCCCTGGACCTCTCGATCGCCCGGCACCTGGCACATCATCAGCCACGGAATAGTAATAACCACTCAGACACAGAGTTGCAACAACTGTATGACAGCGATGGGATACGCTACCCGGGGTCCCAGCAGTACGCAAAAAACTAATGATTGCATACACCTGGCCACAAAGGTTGCCAGAAAGTGGCCGCTGTGCAGTGAAAATGAAAAACTGGGCTAGCTGGCTCTAGTCACGGCCAAAAACTGAAAAGTGCATGATCTGTCACCAAAAATGGGTGAACAACAGCAGCTTGAGAATATAAATTGAGGCATGCACTAGAAAATCCACCAAGGTGTTGGCTTCTGCTAGTTGGTTAGGTTTCACGCTAAAAACTTATAGCCGCCTTTTTCCATGCACTATCGTAACACCTGACAATGTCCCCCTCTGTCATGCCAGTCTGGATTTTGTGTTTCTGTCATACTGAATCACTGATATTGTGGGCCACAATAATTTGCTTCTTTCCTACACATATTTCTATGTGCTCACATTTTGTATCCCTTTATATATTTTGCCAAGAGCACATTAAAGCCTTTAGTTTCCAGTCAGCAGTTGTTTCATCTTCTCTCTTGCACGTACATTTTGCCCTGCTTTCATTTGGCATTATGAAAGCCTATGTATGACCTATGCATTACCACTTTCTACATCATGGCAATGAACCATGGCCCACAAAGAAATTTGGTTCCACAAATTTTAAATTTAAATTATTATGTGTACAGATGTACAATTAGGATGAACAAGAACTGATGAAACAAAACAGTGACCAGTAGCGATGGTTTCTAGCATTACATATGAATGTGGCATGTTTATTCAGGTTGTTTAGAAGGATTAGATTGCTTTGCGTGGAAGATGCACTCAACCAGAAGAGAAAGGCACATGCTACAACAGTGCAGTGGCTCTAAATTAGGCTTGTAAAGAACTAGAGCTTTCACCTTATTTGATTAATGGCCATGGCACTAAGTCCATAAAGCAATACTGAAAGTAGAGACTTCATTGACAGGAAAGAGAGAGAGGTCAATTTGAGCTGGCATACTCTAGTCTGCTAGTAGCACATACGTTAATGCATTTACTTCACCAGCAATGAATGTTAATTAAAACGTACCTTCCTTCATATTTATCTCACTAGCAATAAGCAAACAGAAGGGTGCCTCCCATAGTGCAGCTGTCTTGTAGCATTTCAGTGCTTCCTTAATATGGAAGTTCAGTGTAACTGCAATGGTTATGAGCAGCCAACAGCTAGAATGCATTTTAATTCCTAATACTGGTAGTGTTAAGACAAAGCCCATGTATAACTATGGTGCACATGCTGTGCAAGAAATCTTGCTGGAAGAAGAGAACTATTAAACGAAATGGCAATGCACTTTCACTCAACTGCATCTTTATCAATGTGCGGCAAGTACTCAAACATTATTTCTTAAGCGTTCTTTATAAGAAACTTGAATGAATTTTTTTAACAGCTTCATGCCACTGTCATGTGAACGACAATATATGCTTTTCACAAGTTTTCCTCCATGTTGAAGAATATTTGGGAGAAATTGCCAGCATTGAATGCAAATGAGGTCTTGCCTTTATTATAGGTGAATCATGCATGCTTAACTGTGGTACACAAGGTAATAAATGCCAAACACTTTCAGTACTGTTTCTATATAGCTGGGCAACATGTGGTGATGATAATTATAACTTCTCACTAGCCATTAGAGTGGAAGCCACCACAGTATATATGCTATTAATGTAATCACACTTTCTTTGCATGTGGGGTTGAGAATTCTTTATATCATTTCGTGCACAGCAATTAAAGAAAGCTTGATAAAAAAATTCCACACAATTTCTAGTATGCTCAATGATTGATCACACACACAAGGTAAACAGTCGTTGATAGTAATGGGAGCATGCTAAAAGACTAGTCTAAATAAACTTTTCTCAGTGGCTATGGTGTTGGGCTGCTGAGCACGAGGTTGCGGGATCGAATCCCGGCCACGGCGGCCGCATTTCGATGGGGGCGAAATGCGCAAACACCCGTGTGCTTAGATTTAGGTACATGTTAAAGAACCCCAGGTGGTCAAAATTTCCGGAGTCCTCCACTACGGCGTGCCTCATAATCAGGAAGTGGTTTTGACACGTAAAACCCCAAATATTATTATTATTATTATTAAATAAACTTTCCTCCTAAGATATCTAAAGCAAGCAAACATCATCTTTAAGACCAAACAACAACAGCATCCTGTGTTAAAAAGGTTAAAGGCTCACCCATAACTTCCTAATGGCTGGTCATCAGGGGAAATGGATGACTTTTTTAAGGACGACTTCAATGGCTTCTCAGTCAAGGACACGTCTGAAGGCCGTGGCTTTACCGGGCCTGGCAGGAATTCAACCTCTGGCTCCGTATCACTTGAAACAAAAATGCGAGGTGGCTCACGGCTACCAACGGTCCTTTTATCTTTTGCAGATGTGCCATGTTTAAGGCCACTTGGACCTGCAGCATCTTCTGCAGCATCCTTGGGCTGCTTTGCCACTTTGCTATCTTCATGGTCATCATCCAGCTCCGCATCAATGGTGTCATCAGCGTCCTCTTCAGAGTCCTGCTGAGCAAATACATTTAGAGCAAAAAATTTTAGATTGAAGACCATGTAAATATATCTTTTAGAAACCAAAAAGAAGAAATTGTACAATGACAATATAATATTTATTAACATAATAAATAAATATTATATTGTCATTGGACAATATATAAGATATGAAGAGAGGCATATATAAATATGCTTCTTTTTCCAGGCACTCGAACGTAACAAAACTAACTGTGCTCCATTGTACCAAACTGTTCAGCCCTGAAAAAAAATAGACCTAAGGTCAGTATAGTCATAATAATTAATTGTGCGTCCACTAGGCGACATCAATTCGCAGACTATGAAGTAAAATTTGCAACAATGGGTCAATGCCTACTCAATTTCACAAAACTTAACTCCTTTGCAAGAACACTACTTTCCATACGCTTATAGCCATTTTTATTTAAAAATCTGTGTAGTAAAGCCCCTTGTATGTGTATATAATTTGTTTATGGTATCTATTGCTCATACTGCACATTTATATTCTTCAGTGTCTGGGTTTTCGTTCTGTACAATATGTCTCCATATTGTTATAACTTGTACAATGTGCTTTATTTGATAGATAGAAAAATTGTCTCCTCTACGTATATATGTTGTATACCGAGTCCGTATACCAAGTCCTTGTTCCTGAGTGTTATAATAAACATTATTATTATTATTATTATTATTATTATTATTATTATTATTATTATTATTATTATTATTATTATTATTAGGACAACTACAACATTTGGTAAGAAGTTGAGAACATTGTGTATTTTCGAACAGCACAAATATTACAAAAAATAAGCACAATCAAAACTTGGTGCAACCTTTTTCTCTGCTACGTGACCAAATCAGCACATTTTCTGCAGTGTTCACAGCACTGCAAGTTTAGTATGATTGAGCATAGGCAAGTTTGGTGAGCAACATTACTACCAACACTAGCAGTAGGAAAAATGAGAACGCACACAAGAAAAACAATAAAAAAGGAGTGCCATAATTAAACAGAAACAAATATTGAGACATGACACAAGAAAGTGAAATGTTAAGAACAAGGTCAAAATACTCAAATGCGAGCATCAATTTTGGCCCACTTATCATGAGGCCAGACTTCAAAATAATTCAATTATTGAATGGTTAATGATCGCATATTTACAGAAAACACACAATGTATACGCATCAAATTCATGCAATGTGCTTGGGTAAAGTAAAACAACTGTTAATATGAACCTATTGTGTTTGAATACTAGGGGCAAGTGCTTGATGGATGAAAAAAAGGTCACCGAAATACCAGTGCAAACAACAACACACTTCAATTAACAACAATAACGTGCCCAGTTCTGCTAGAAACTGTGAAGGTGCTTACAGAACTTGCTGTGAAACCAAGGATCATGGCACAAGCAAAGATGATTGCCACCATTTAAATGTTTTCTCTAAAATAATTAGAAAGAAATAGCAGCCAAGGTAATGGCAACCTGAAAAGAAGAACATGTTTTTCTTCTGCAGAGGAGCAAACGAAATAAAACATAATGTGCACTTTAATTCTGCAATAACCAATGCACCATCAAAAATTTATAAAACAATATTACTTGATAAATTAAATCAAATACAGTCGACTTCCATTAATTCAATTTTCACAGGATTGACAAAACATTGAATTATCCAGCGGGCAAAGTTAAAAAGTCATAAAAAATGTCCTAGCACAGGAGAGCTTTATTTGGGAATATTTGCCCAATTCTAACGTGCCCCATAAGTGAATTTGCACCCAGTTTTTATGAATTCATAGCAAGAACCACGTGCACGCAAATCTTATGCACACCTAATTTTATAACAGCAAAAATGTAGCATGCCTCCTATTCTAGCAATTACAGGTAAGATGAAACCTGTAAAGTTTATATTCACAGATTGGAAGTTCATTTAAACTTAATAATATCTCAAACGGTCTTTTATACCATACGCGGCCTACAATATAGCGTCCCCCATGCAGTCCACTGTGTTTGATATTCTGCATTTCTTGAGTGACTGCACAACCATAATAACTGGATGTTGGCCTACACTTTAAAGGAATCAACAACTGTCTGGAATGTGTGTTGAGATTATAGTGCCTCTGAAAAGTTCCAGACTTGGAATGATTGGAAGAAGCATACTTTGGTCCCACAGATAACAAAAAGGAGCACTGAAACTTGTGCAAAAATGAAGGGGGATGACATTCCGCAGTAAAACATCACATGAGGCCTTCAAAACCATGTCCACTTACGAATAAATGTACAAGCCTCAGTTGGTTTGGACTATGTTATACCTAAAAAGACATAAACATGTTTAGTTCCTATTATTGCAAATTATCTCTATCTGTGTATGTGTACTCTGTGAATAGTTTCTTGGGAAAGTGGTGTTCCTTGCACGCAAGGAAGTGAAGTCATTCCTTCCATCTTGCAAGTTTCTCGCAAGTACGGAACTAGCCACTGTACTGCACCAACTCTACCGCAACAATGCATAGGTGTCTGCATGCCAGCAGACAGAGTTTTCGGGATAGCACACTAGTGGTTAAACATGCACTGCCACCTGTCTCAGTTTATTCAGTCCAATTCTTCACAAGAAAAGCAGGAAGATACCTATAAAGAAAGGGGTCAGACAAGGAGACACAATCTCTCCAATGCTATTCACTGCGTGCTTGGAAAAAGTATTCAAGCTATTAAACTGGGACGGCTTAGGAGTAAGGATCAACGGCGAATATCTCGGCAACCTTCGATTCGCAGATGACATTGTCCTGTTCAGCAACACTGGGGATGAGTTACAACAAATGATTGAGGACCTTAACAGAGAGAGTGTAAGAGTGGGGTTGGAAAATTAATATGCAGAAGACAAAGATAATGATGAATAGATTGGCAAGGGAACAAGAGTTCAGGATCGCCAGTCAGCCTCTAGAGTCTGTGAAGGAGTATGTTTATCTAGGTCAAACACTCACAGGGGACCCTGGTCATTAGAACGAAATTTACACAAGAATAAAAATGGGTTGGTGCAGGCATACGACAGACATAACCAGATCCTTGCTGGAAGCTTACCGCTATCATTGAAAAGGAAGGTGTACAATCAGTGCATTTTACCGGTGCTGACATATGAGGCAATGACTTGGAGATTGACAAAAAAGCTTGAGACCAAGTTAAGGACCACGCAAAGGGTGATGGAATGAAGCATGCTAGGCAAAGCGTTAAGAGACAGAAAGAGAGAAATTGGGATCACAGAGCAAACGGGTATAGCCAATATTCTAATTGACATTAAGAGAAATAAATGGGGCTGCGCAGGACATGTAATGCATAGGTTAGATAGCCGGTGGACCATTAGGGTTACAGGATGGGTGCCAAAGGAAGGGCAGTCAAGGACGGCAGAAGACTAGGCAGGGTGATGAAATTAAGAAATTCGCAGGCAATAGAATCAGTTGATGGAGGACAGGGGTAATTGGAGATCACAGGGAAAGGCCTTCATCCTGGCAGTGGATATAAGATAGGATTATTATTATTATTATTATTATTATTATTATTATTATTATTATTATTATTATTATTATTATTATTATTATTATTAATCATCCTTGATCAGAGGCATAGGTGCTGGATGTTGCCTCTGAGATGCCTCTGAGTAACAGAAACAGATCTCAAAGGCTATGGCATCAAGGATGCCATGTTTTATTCTGTATCCGGCAGGAAATTTTGCAAAGCAGAGATGCATCTGTGACACCTCTACAGTAATAAAAAGTAAATGTGGCTATTTATAGGCTACAATCTCAACGTGTGATACAACAGCTTTTCTGCGGCTTAAAGCACATGTGTTACAAATTGGTCAGTTTCTGTTGACAGCGATATCAGTTATCACTGTCACCGGTGTCTATACACAGTAAGTAGAATAGACTTTGCAGATTGAAAATTACATTTTGAAGATTTCCAGACATCTCCCAGATGAACTGTTGAAGGTATAGATGATTCTGATAGTAGGCTTTCCATCACATAGAGAAAAGGGGGAATGCTTGAAAATCAGCTGTCCAGGGGTGCTATACTGGACATCGTCAAATGCCACTGTATGGTTGAATTTGCCATCTTGTCAACTATGATTGGCCCAGAAGGCTGGTATGGCCTCTCGATTGGCTGAAGAAGCTGCCATATTGTCAAATTCTGCATTGGTGGCATTTTGAGCCAATCAAAGAGCCCGAAACAGCCATCTGGGCCAGCCAGAGCTGACAAGCTGGCAAATTCAACTACACGATGGAAGTAGACAACCTCCTGCCATTGTGCAGCAAGGGGCAGCAGATCCCTCTTGTCTACACTACAAGTTTGGTGCGGCTTTTAAGTGTCCTCATTTGCAGAACCACATGGAGCATGTGTTTGCTATGCCTTCTAGTAACACGTTTGTTGAGCGGATATTTAGCATGAAAGGAAATCTATAAACCGATCTGCACATTCTGGTGAGAGCGCATTCATGTGCTTTGTGTTTTACGAGACCTGCTGCTGGGTTGTTTGTAAATAAATAACTTAAATAAATGATTTGCAACTGTACAGCACAAAGATTTTAAAAGCCTGCCAAATTTCATATCAATAAATAAATTACCTTCAAAAAATGTTAATCATGCAAATTTTATACTTGGCGTACCGCCACATTTAAAAAAAAAAATTTTGTTCATATTTTTTCCTGCAGTAGCACTTCTAGCAAAATTGGAATTATTGCAGCTAATTTCTGAACAGGCCAGTGATGAAGGCATTGAAATTCAATTACAACTTTTTAAGAAAAGAGAAGAACGGGAAAGAAAAGAATGGGACAGAGAGCAACACAAGAAAGATTGTGAGTTAAGACTTGAACTTGAAAGCAAACGTTTGGAGCGGTCTCAAGGAAGTGAAGGGGCTCTAGGATGATGAAGTGAGGCAGAATCATACAGCATGGACAGGCTGTTAAAGCCATTTGAGGTCGGGAACGACATAGGCTTGTTCCTCGGAAATTTTGAAAGGACTTGCAAGAAGATGAACTTCGGTCCGAGTAGATGGCCACAGCAGTTGTTGCCTATGTTGCCGTGTCAGGCTGCAGAAGTAATCACCAGAATCAGTGCGCAGGATGCATATGGTTGTGCAAAAGTTAAGGCTAGTCTTTTGAAATAGTACCGCCTTTCAGCGAAAGCTTTTCGGCAGAGGTTTAGAAGCACAGGAGAGAAGGATACCGAGGGATATCCGGTGTTTGGCTTAAAGTCAGACCTAGTCGACTAGCACAAAAGCGCGGAAGCGTACGAGAGCAGAGACATGATTGTTGAATGCATGTGTCTAGAGCAGTTTTACAAAAGCATCCCTCAATCTGTGAAACTGTGGGTGCAAGACAGAGGAAATGTAAACACTGTGGAAAGGGCGGCTGAATTAGCCAAAGAGTAAGCAACGCATAGAAGCCTGAACGCCGAGGACGGAAATTGGGACGGTTGAAACGGACCACGGAAACCATTTCCGTTCAAAAAGGCTTCGCAGACTAGACGACCGGAGCCTGTCGACATGGACGAAAAGCCCTCAGAAAGGAACAAAAAGATATCAAATGGGGAAACCGTGCAAAAAGAGCAGAAAAGAAAATTCGAATCTTTTAGACCGATCTGCTGCTATAAGTGCCACACACTCTGACATATCGCTGTAAACTGCGGCAAGCCTAGTGTAGTTTTCTCCTACTTGGATGAAAAAGACGAGAATATGGAACTTTTAAGCCCATATCTTCATGACCTGCAAGTTAATGGCAAACCATGCAGGGTGCTGTGAGACAGTGCCGCCACGATGAACATTGTCCATCCGTCTTACGTGACGATAGATGACTTCACCGGAGAAGTAGCATGGATTAAACAGGTTGTAGAAGAACACAGTGTGCATCTGCTCATGGCCCAAGTCAAAATCAGTGGACCGTTCGGGGAGCTCGTGACCGGCACTGCAGTTTCCAAATTCTTGTCGCTGCAGTACCCTCACATTTTTTGAATCGGTCAGATTAGTTACTGCGTGACAAAGGGCTTAAACTGGGAGAGGGCGTAGTACAGACGTTGACGCAAGGCCAAGCTTGTAAAATCGCGTCGCTTTTGGCTGAAAATGCAAAAGCTGCTCCAGCAGAAGTAGCAAAAGAGGTAACTTTAGTAACCGAATCTGAGCTAGGCTCGAGGGACAAAAAAAGGGTTGAGGAAAGCCTGCCAGCTGACCAGCTCAATGAGAGCGGATCACTAGGATGTCAAAGTTCATGCCTAAGGAAAGAGCCAGCTGACGCAATTGCAAGCGAGACAGGGTCGTTACTATCATAGGCCTCAACGAACTTTGATCAGCTCTTCCGTGTGAACAGGGAGTCACTGGCAGCAGAGCAAAAGAAGGATGACAGCTTAGCTAAATTACACCACACAGCTAAATAAGGCATTGCTAGGCGCAACGTGACGATACAAGAGGGAGGAGGATAGTTGTATCAGCACTACAGAGACCGAAAGGGTAGGATTCTAGATCAGTTAGTCATACCTAATAAGTACAGGGAGGACCTTTTGAGTCTCTGTCATAGAAATGGGTGGTTTGGCCACCTAGGCATAAACAAATCAAAGGAAAGGTTGCTTATGAAATACTACTGGCCTGGCTGTTTCAAAGACGTAGAAAACTTTATAAGATCATGCGACGCCTGCCAGTGCTCAGGTAAACCAGGAGAAACATGGAAAGCTCCACTAAAGGTAGTGCCCTTAATAACGGAACCTTTCAGACGACTTGTGATAGACACAGTAGGGCCTCTACCAAAGACAAAGTAAGGTTACAGGTATTGTTTACCATGCTGTGTCCGGCTACAAAGTTTCCAGAAGCAATCCCTCTGAAAGAGCTCAGCTCCACTGAAGTAGTAGACGCGCTTTTGACTGTATTCGCACGAGTTGGGTTTCCAGCCGAAATTCAGGCGGATCAAGCGTCAGTATTCACCAGCGCACTGACTTCCACATTCTTGCAAAAGTGAGGGGTAAAGTTGACACACAGTTCAGTCTATCACCCTAGGTCAAGTAGTGTAGAGAGGTGGCATTAAGTGCTTAAGCGAGTTTTGCGGGCGCTCTGTTACGAGCACAAGGTGGACTGGGAGAATTGCCTTCCGGCCACTTTGTTTGCTTTGCGAATGGATCCTCATGAGGCTACAGGGTTCTCGCCAGCAGAACTAGTGTATGGGAGGGCACTCCGTTCTCTACTGAGAATGTTAAGAGAGATGTGGGAGGAAAGAGGAGAGAGTCCAACAGTGGTAGAATACGTGCTAAATCTACTGGAATGGCTAAGTGCAACCCAAGAACTAGTCGAAAAGAACATGGGAGTAACTCAAGAGAACACCAACTACAACAAGAATGCAAGGCTTCGTACGTTTAATGCCGGAGACCCGGTAATGATCCTCAAACCTTCAACAAAGAACAAGCTTGAAGTTCACTGGGACGGGCCCGTTAAAGTGTTGCACAAACTTTCAGATACTAACTATGCCCTGAAAATGCCCGGTCACAGGAAGGAGGTGAGGATATACAACTGCAATTTGATGAAGCCATACGTAGAGCGGAGCAGAGTCATTAACTATACCATCAAAGAGCAGGATGACACTAGTACCAAGTTTAAGGAGTATAAGGCGACCTCCAACTATGAAATCAACCTAGAAGAAGTAGTAAAACATTCAGTAAGCTTGCACGCTCTTATACCCGAGCAGCTAGATGAGCTAAAAGCGATGTTAGGGGAATATCTCAACAGATTCAGCGATCGGCCAGGTAGAACCGAACTAATAACACATGAAATAGAGCTGACATCAACCAAACCCGTAAGATCAAAGCCTTACAGGGTGTCTACACGACAGAAATAAATTATGGAGGCAGAGTTGGGAGCTATTGAGCCCGTTGAGAGTGACTACACGTCACCGCTAATACTAGTAGAAACCCCTAACAAGGACCCTCGTCCGTATACTGATTACAGGAAGTTAAATGCCATCACTAGGGATCAGCTGTACCCAATACCCAACATTGAGGAACAAATCAAAAGAGTTAGCACTGCTAAATACATTTCAACTATAGATCTCGTGCGGGGACACTGGCAAGTTCCCCTTTCAGAAAGTGCCAGCTGCTATGCCGCCTTTATCTCACCCGTAGGCCCACTCTTGGCCCTCTCGCCCTCAGCTTCGGGCTGAAGAATGCGCCGTTTAGCTTCTGTAAGTTAATGAATATTGTCCTAAAAGACTTGCAGGAATTCGAGTTGCCATATCTTGATGATGTAGCAATTTTTTTGGACAGCTGGGAAGAGCAGGTATCACACCTCAAACAGGTGTTCTCACGGTTGAGGGAAGCTGGCTTAACGATGAAGGCGGAAAAGTGTAGGTTTGACTGTTCGCAGATTAGTTATCTGGGCCAAGTTGGCGGACAGGGCACGAGACGGCCAGCCAAGCTGAAAATAGCTACGATTGCAGATTTTTCTCAGCCGCGCACGAAAACAGACATTACTTCATTTTGGGGACTTGTGGGGTACTATCAACGGTACATTCCGAATTACTCGTAAATGGCAAGCCCTTTAATGGACGCCCTCCAAAAGGGAGCACCAAGTAATGTGCACTGGGATAAGAGCAAAGAGAACACTTTCCAAGATTTGAAAACGCTATTGGTTTCTCGTCCTGTGCTTCGAGTGCCAGGCTACACAAAGGAATTCATAGTTCAGTGTGACGCAAGTGACAGAGGTATGGGCGTGGTACTTAGTCAGGTCGGCGACGATAATGAAGAACATCTTATCCTCTATGGCAGCCGTAAACTAACCGTAAAAGAGGAAGCCCACAGCGCTTCAGAGAAGGAATGTGCTTGTTTAGTTTGGGCAGCCCAGAAGTTGTTGAGTTACTTGTACGGAGCAAGGTTCATATTCGAGACTGACCACTGTCCTCTGACATGGCTCAATCAAAGGTCACACAAAAATGGCCGCTTGCTCCGATGGAGTCTCACTCTCCAAGAGTACAACTTTTCCGTTAGATATAAAAAGGGAAAGTTGCATAGCAATGTGGATGGTTTGAGCAGGCTAATTTGAATTCTGCGTTTGGGGGTCCCGCCTAAATTTTAGGGTTACTAGCATTAATTTTGTTAAAGAAAATCCACTCTCATTTAGCAGGATTCCCTCCATGGTTGCTGATAATCAGCACGAAATTGTTTCAGAAATTGGCATAGCGAAATGCAGCATTTTTTGTTTCCGCACTTATAGTTTCTTCGAAGCCTAGCGGGTCTAAAGTGAGATCCAAGATAAGTCATCTCAGCACAGAGCTGTGTTGTGGGGTTCGTCTTGCAGTTGCCTGTCCTTTTTGGATGTTTTGGGGCGGTGCCATCATTTCACAGCTGGTCGCTGCAAGCCAAGGCATCCCCCCCTTGCCACCATGCAGCCATTCTCTTCCTGCCCAGCGGTTATGAGCACTGGCCACTCGAGATTTTCTGGGCCATGGAGGAGCTGTTACGAACGGCCTGCAAGGGTACCGACCTACAAAATTTTCCCAGCCAGCTGCAGCTGCAGAGGTGGCGAGTTTCTGAGAAGCGACCGAGGAACTCTTCCTCACATGCGGTGGTGACACATTTTGTAGGGACGACAATGTGCCGCGTCAATACTTGGCGAACCAAGTATTGTTCGTGGATTTGCCGTGGCCGCCACGGGTTGCTAGAAGCGGAGGAAATCCGGGGAGCTCCTGGAAGATATTTTGCGCTGCCGTCTCAGGCAGCTTAGAAGTCATGGACAGACGTGGTGGCCATTGTCTACGGGGTCAACACTGGGATGAAGAGGCGCCTGCTCGGGGCAAGCATGTGTCTCCGAGAACCCACTCACCTCGGCATGGTCAGTGAAACCTGTGCGGAAGTGTGTGTAACCCTCCCCCTTAAAGGTGGATTGGCTACGATGACTTTGAATGCTCCGAGTTTGTAGCAGGTTGAACGGCCATTTTTCCCTCACCTACGGATCTAGGGAGGACAAAGTGTTTATAAGCAGCTGTTGTGCAGCTGCTGAGTGTGCATTCCTCTTGCAGACATGTTAGACTGATGAACTGCAATGTTCTCATGTAAATACTGTAAAAAAAACCATATTCCTTGTTCTCGATGAGAACAAGTCTCTCCTTTCAACAACGTCCTCAGCGTGGATAAGTTGGGCGACAGCATGAGCCAGCTACCATCTATTTCATGCCCGACTCCAAACATTACAATCCTGTCTTTCTTTTCGCATTGTGTAATTTTACACGGTAGATTCAAGTACTACATGACGACCAGCGCTGGTTTCGGTCAAGGCACATGCGGTTCTGCGTGGCAGCCGAGTTTACGTACATACACCCTATACCATGCCCTATATATGAAAGGTACATATTTAGAGAGCATAAAAAGAACAGAATACAAGAATTATGGCAGAATGAAACAAAGGACCATCATTAATTATGACGTGATATGTTGCACGAGGACAAAGCTTAATTACAAAAGCACTTTGCACGGGGTCGGTATGTTGGCTTGCCTTCTGTGGGCCAGCCAAGACAAGCCCTTGGCCAAAGGCACACGCACGTCCAGAATGTGGCTAGATAATGTGACGTCTCAGGTTGCTCTTGAGTATTCTACATTTTTGTTACCAGAATACAGCCTTTTGTTGTCCAAGCGAAGAAATATTTGCTTCACTGCCATTAACCGATGTCCCGATTCTTCCACATTCAATTTCATTTTCAGTAAAGAGTAATCAAATAAAAGCATGACTATGCTTTTGATTGTACATCAAAATTTGGTTTTGGTTGATAGTATACATTTCTCTCTTCACGGCAGGATATTATATGAAGAGGCAATACTTAAATCGCAATACAAATCACAGTGATAACAATTACTTGAAGAAACCATTAGTCAATATGTTTACTGGATGCATTAGTGCATAAGACTGAAGACTGCTTTTCTCTAGGTCAACTCCATATTGCAAATTTTTCTAGTACTATTGCACATCGATAATAGATGAGTTCTATGCGTTACTGCAACATTTATGTATGCTCTGAATGTTGTAATTGTTGATTAGCAAATTTTGTGAATTGTGTAGTAACTGATTAGTGACCAGTGTGATTTGTTGTGTAAGTTACGTTCGCCTGTCCACATAACCCTGCAAGAAGACTGTTATCCGTAGTGCTGTCGATACCACACTCTTAAAAAGTTTGCGCCCTTAGGGGCTCATCTTGTCTCACAAGAATAATAGTCATCTATCATTCCTGCATTTCCCTTCTTTAACGCTGCGTGCCCGGTACTTCCAGGTCACGAATGGCATGCGTGTTACCAGCGTGACTCAGCACTCGCGACAGGAAAATAGTGAGCGCAGAGTTTTCAAGATAGGAAACGCAAGCAATGCAGATGATTATTATTGTGAGGCAAGTAAAGCCCCGAAGCGTGCAAACTTCTCTAAGTCTATAGTCAATATCGAACTATTGTGCTCCGTTCCATAAATATGCATTATTTCTTGGAATGCTTGTGTGCAACCAGCGTCTGAAGATTTTTAGATGCTATTTGTGCAGTTCTTAATGACAATCAGTCATCTTCTGTTTAAAACATATTCTTTCTCCCTGATAAGCTGAGAAAACCGTGAAAACCGTCTATCTTAAATTAGTCAGTACAGTCGTGGTAACAAATTATACAGATACAGAAATAAATATTCCTACTGTAAATATGTACATGCGTCTGGGTCTGACTATCCCATATTCGATTAGATAATTACTATTCGTATTCGATTCGTATTTAAAAAATTAGACATTTGTCCACCTCTAGTTACATGCAATCATTTAGCATGCGAAAATAGCGATATTACCGGCAAATGGAAGCCTCAGGACAGTAGCTGAGATTATAAAAATGTGGGTGGCGCAGAATCTTCAGAGCACCGAAGGAGCAGTGGCAGTATCAAAGTGGGTTGAGGACAGTGAGGTCGGAGCATGCCGGAGAGTGTTCGTATACCGTGGACGACCTATCTTATATACCCCCGGCACACGGAAGCCTGTGTAAAACTACTGATAGCTAACATATGTTAGCGAACTATCTTAATACTACCGACAGCCTCTATACACTGTAGATGGCTTCAGCAAAAACTAACAATATAGTCAATCTACCGGTAATCTCGTTTCACTAATACCTTCACCTGCGTGCGTGTACACGCACAGGCCACAAGATAATACAAAGCACCTGTGGAATACAAATGTAGTTGTGTGAATGATGTTGGGGACGAACATATCGGAACTGGTACTAGTCTCACGATCCTTGCTAAAGGGTATGTACATATCGCCTGGAGCACCTTAATGGCATTTATACCACGGCGTATACTTTGAAAGTGCGACACACTCCATCAAGTTGTTTTAACTATCAAAACCTTAAGGTTTCTTTCGGTAAGTCTCTTGCATACACATTCGGAATCAGCTGCGGAGGTGCTTTCAGTATGCTTACGCTGCTTTAGTGGAGACAGTAGAGAGCGCGTCATTTACTGACACTCTAAGGACGCCACACGGATATATTAAAACGGCCAAAAAGTGCTTTTTTTTAAGTATTGTCAAAAATCTGCAACAAAAATAGAAGTTCCTGACTTTAATACCACTAGCTGCCCTTTAACTGCTTTGCTTCCCCGCTAAGCAACTGTGGTCTAGTTACCAAGAAAGAAAATTGTGAGAAAGTTGTCTCTAGTTCCTAGAAAGCCAACCCAATATTGCTCATATTTAGAACGATACATAGGTGGGCAGCTGACCGTGCCACTGCAGTGCCACAAGTATGCAGAAGAGCCACCACGGTTCCTGAATCACAGTTTGGCATTTTGTACGGTCCTGTGCATTTCGTTGTATACGGTTGTTCAGCTGTACATACATATATATATGTGTACATACATATATATATATATGTGTGTGTATATATATATATATATATATATATATATATATATATATATATATATATATATACAGTGCCCATGGGACACGCTTATGTGGCCCATTTTAGGGCATGGCCATCAGTTCTACTGCATGCCATGCAAAACTGAAACATTTCACCACTTTTAATAAAGTTATTGACACCGCTACTCTCAAATATACATTATGATTTGGGTTCAATAAGTGAATCGATTGGTCGAAAACGCCGCAAAATCTTTTAAAACGCCGCAAATAAGTCCTTAAAGAGAACATAAAACGCTTGGAACAAATCTCTGCTCGAGCCACATGCACGTGAATAATGCACCCGGCGTGAAGGCAATGCCTCAGCAGTATATATTAGTCATGCAGTTGTAAAAACAGCATCCATTATTTTTTGGGCTGCAACCATTCCACTGAGGCGATGCAGTTCCTGGGCACCATAAAGGAAGGAAAACCTGAACGGCCCTGACATCACTCTTTGTGAAGCTAAAGTGCTGCCAGAAATCAGCGTTACTCTGCCATCATGTCATGCCAGATACTTAACTCTTGTTTACATTTCTCGCCTTCAGCGTGCAACCACAGGCGCAACCACACTGGGCTGCGCGCCATAGCCATCTGGCCAATGGTCGGTCCAATCGCGGTGTATCCAATCGTGATACAACCTATGGCAAGCCCATCTACAGTTTATGAGAACAAACACGTGTGCTAGGTCGTTGCTTCATCAGAATCGTTTTGCTTTACACATTTTGGGCAGCCACTTACAGTGGAGGAGTGACGAGCCACAGCGCAGCGCCGAACAATCCGACAGAGGAGAACATTGTTACGTATTTAAATGCGGCGACTGCGGCCTGACGTATACAGCTCTCACGATAAGTGAAGCCTCACAGAAACAAAGTTCTGCGGTGCCGAAAAGTAAGCGCGTATAGATGCAGCTAGCGCGTTGACCGGGCCTACGTAAGTATGTACGTACAGTCACAATATAACCGTAAACACGGGAGCGCGTGCCACAAAGTACACGCAAGACACCCTAACGAGAAGCTCGCACACTTTGGCAGCTTCTGCAGTTAGCGCACGCACTCCCTCGTCGTCTGCTACCACCGCCACCGCACGTAATCTGTACAAATTATGCAAGGTGTGGTCTCGTGCGCATGCTCATTGATTGTGACCTGGAAATAGGCTTTCACAGACGATGCGCGAGTGAGGTCAGGGATTGGATCCGTGAAAGCTACTAACTAGAATAGTGCGCTAGCCGCTCGCCACAGCGTTCTGCATGTACCGTGCGGCACGCGCTCCCGTGTGCACTGTCATAAAGATTGCGACTGTACGTGCCATCAGCTGTTTGACGTGCATGCAGGGGTACATTCTTCTGTCGAGCCTTGTTCACTCTTGCACCACATCCGCCAACATTCACTTCCTGCGCCCCTCCAGCACACAGATAATATGACTGCAGTAAAGGGGGCTCGTCTCTTTATTACTCACAGCAGCCGCTTCTTTTACATCCTTCCACATGGCTGTTTTACGTGCCACAATTGCATCGTCAGCTGTCAAAAACAGTAACAGTGCACAGCTGTCACTGATGTGCAAGGAGTTTATGGTACATAGTCTAAAGCAGAGTGGTTTCAGTCTGTGATGATACGTTAGCACGAATCCACCGAAGACGGGAAATATATCTGCATGTCGTCCTTCGTCTGTGGCATGGTGCGTGGTGTACGGTGCTGCATGCAGGCTCGCGTTTCACGCTTTTTACAGCGAAGTTGTATATGGCTAGGATCTGACGCATCGCTTCCGCATGTAGAACAACAATTTTTAATACGTGGGCAAAACGCAAGGATAGTGCAATACCGGGCCGACCCGCGGCGCAGGTGCAGTTCACCATTAAGGGGGCCACATACACAGTTTCGCTGGTCATCCTTCTTCACAGAGTGGAAAGCCACTGAGTTTTTTACTTCGAGTCCCAACTGGCCATAAATGGGAGAGCACGGTGTGGAGAACACAGCAGAACTGGGAGACTAACGCAATCCTGCACATGCTATGCCTTTACCACGGTCTAAACCCACGGAGCAACACGTGTGAGCACACACAACCATAACAAAGCCACCATTGTGGCCTGAGAACATGGCCGCTACAGCAAAAAGGAAAAGTGAAAATACCCCGCGACTTCCTCCACACTGTTCTGCTAGCGTGCGGAAGGGGTGGGGCCTCAGTTTTTCCTTCCTCCACATTATGCATGAAAGAAAGTCTTTCAAGCGCCAACACAGTCCAGGTGGCAAAGTTTAGCAACACTATATACCATCCCCTCCGATGAAAAAGAGTCAGCTCATGTCGATGGCACTGCACTGCAAGACAAAAAACTGCACGGCTATAGAGCATACGCTAGTGCAATAAGGCTGCAGGCGGACACTCACCTTGCTACTTTGGCTAGGCTCTTTCGCTTCGGCAACAGCGGGAAGATCCGCAGGATCTTGGTTGCCAGAAGTGCTGGCCGCCGAGCTTCTCCGGCGATGGTAGTGGTGCTTCTTTAAAGGTTGATGGTGATGAGGAAAGCCGGCACCCCTATGCACTGGAAAACAGATCATACACATGCGAATTCACAATTTTTTTTATGCACTGGAATCCCGCTATATTAGAACTCGGGAGAGATCGTGAAAATATACGCTCTGTTTATGCAGAGCACATCCTTTACTGAGAAAATACTTCAGAAGATACACATTCCTTACGGCTGCCTTAAAATAAAAGAGCCGATTCACAAATACAACTAAAGCAATGAGTAGCTGTTTCTGCACAAATGAAAATAGCAAACATATAAATGTAGCGATAAACTCATCATCCAAACAAGAACCGCTTGTATACACAGGGCCCAAAGAAAGGCACACTGCGATTTATTATTGTATTCATTATAGTCTACTTTGTGCCTGTATGCGCTATTGAAAACAACACATCATCTACCCGTACTTTCGTATTGAACAGCTGAGCCAGCTAGTAAAAATTTAAAACAATCTCTAACACGCAATAACCTACAGCCCAGCATCGATTTTACACATTAGGTACTGACATGGGGCTAAGAACGAAAGATTTAGCCAGGAACGCCTTAGCCACACTGTGGTTCGTAGCTCACCCATGACATGCAAGACATAAAATATAATTTTAAAAAATAAAGAGTGAATAGCTGTGAAGAGCTACCGCATTCCCTGTAGGCGATGAAGAGCTATCTGCACAGAGAAATTGCACTCGAACAGCTCCGGAAGCATTCGCACAATTATGTTTCCTTTTATTCTGTCAATGAAAGATCGCATGCTGCGTCCTTAAAGTCCACGACATGCTGCAAATATGCACATGAGGCAGAATTACACTGCTTGCACGACAAAAAAAAAAAAAAAGAAGCTACACAGGAAACGGGACAAGAGCGGAAGGAACATCGTCTCCTCCTGTCCACTCTTGCTTATTCCACTGTTTTCGCTGTACTTAGGGCATGACAACGTATACCAGGTTTAAATTCAGGCGCGTTTGTTATACACTGTGTTTTATTTATTCATTTAGTTCATTAGCTTTTGCTGGTGAATGTTTTTTAATAGCTTTGAAAGCGCAATTTGGCCTGTTCAGATCAGTTATCTGAAGTTCCGGACATTCACGGCAGAATGCGATGCCCAGGTAGCTATAATTACAGAATAATCATTAATTACCTTTGAATTGTTCACTTTATGCTGCTATATGTTAAAACTGTGAAATTAAGCAGTTGTGCCTTTTTAGCGGAAATCTCATGACTGCCACCAATGTTGACATCTGCGTCTCCAAATCGCGGTCCGTGGCGTATCTGTTAACATTTTCAGATTTTTTTTAGATTTCAGATTTCTGCTATGCACAAATGGGACTTCACTACATATCCGTCTGTGTCACAATTTCAACAAGTGATTAATTTAAAAAGTTTACTGGTGCATCTTTGTATGTAGCTACATGGTCATTTCAATTTGTCATGTCATTGTTGTCCGCTCCTTCATATAATCGCCATAAGCTAACTGCGTTGTATTTTACAGGCAACCTCATAAATATCCGTTCTAAGTAAAGAAAAAAGCAACACACAGATGCCAGCATTCGCGGTGAAATGGAAATATCGCATGATAACATAAACGCGCATGTGCAACCACTCATTCGTGCAGTTACTGCACTGTGACCAACATTGGCTACTGTATTACGGAAAGCATAGAACACGAATATATTTGATTCCTTCTTTAAAGGGACCCTGAAACGATTTTGACAATTTTATACAAATGTACCGAGTCGTTAGAGTAGGTCCTTCTGATCATTAATTGATGCATCTAAGTGCTCTGTGTAAAGCTTGTAATTTATTATAAAGTTTTAAAAATGCATATCGCTGCCGATCGCAGCACACTGCGCGGCGGAATTTTAAGCCGCCTCTGCCCATATGACGCAAATCACCCATATGATGTCTGTGGGGCGAGCTATCCGATTGGCTGACCAGGCGTCCAACTTTATGGTAAACAAATGATGTTTGTAATAGTTGGAATGTTAGTTAATTTGTTTTTATAAAAAGAAAGTAACATAAAGGGAATGCACAAGAACAATATTTCAGTACACTTAAGCACTTCTGGCACACCGCAAGTGTTGTCTGCGTGTGTTACAATGTGCTCCGTTTTTTACAAGAGCTCCGCCGTCAGTGTCAGTCTGTCTTTTCGCGAGCGCTATGATTCGACTTTGTCGCATTGTGGACTGCAAACATAGCGACTGGCAATATGTCAAGCTGCGACATCGTGTCCCTCTGCAAGCCAGTAGACGAGCGGACTGGCTGCAGCGCATCGGACTGCCGCTATCCGAACGGCGCCAGGATTTGCGCGATTGCAGCCGTCACTTTAAACCGGAAGATTACGAACGCAATAGCGTTTCGCGAGTCCGGTATTAGGGTAAACGCAAGCGCAAAGGGCACAGGGCCTGGCCGTGTCCTCTTGTGTGTCGTTTCATGGGATGAACAGAAGCGCAAATGTGAATGGTCTGCATGGTGCAGCCACCTGGTGGCATAGAGCTCAACCAGACAGAGTAGCAGTAACAAAATTTATTCTTTGCTGCTGATGTAAATTTTTCACAGGAGTGTAACCGTTAACACATTGTTTTTGTAAATGTTTAAAATGTTTTACACTTGGTTATAGCAACATTAGCTCTTTCTTTGGCTGGTTAAGCTCTACGCCAACGGGTGGCTGTATCGTGGAGACTGATCAGGCAGCTCACGTACGTCTACGCTAAAGTTCCTTCATCAGCTTGAGTTTATGCTTCCGCCGTTCTGTCAAAACGTTCCGCTAGTGTGTGGTTAACGGAACACGTGCGGCGTTCGGTTAACACGTTCGGCGCTGCGGCAGAATGCTCGCAACGCACGCTGCTTCGATAGCTCTCGCTTGGGCTCGACGGCCAAGCAGCTAACAGAGAGGTTTCGCATGGGCGGGCTCCAAAACAACTGGAAGTAGACAATGTGACGTCGCATCGTCACGCAGAACCAGTGAAGGCAGAGCTTAGCCTCGATGGCTTGGTGAACGAGTTGAGGAGGAAAAGCATGGCTAGGGAGGAGGGTAACTTGTAATCGCTTGTAGCTCCGTTAATATGTAACGCTTCACTTAAATTGTGGTGCGAATGTTCTACTTAAGCTGTACCCTATGCGTCTACAAAATTTGTCCGAACCGTTTCAGGGGCAAAACAAATTTCACCGACGATTATGATATTCCCTAATGCAAAATTTGAGTGCAGCTCTATATGCGTTTTCATTTCGCGATGAAGCATCGCACCGATTGCCGCACTGACTGGCATAGCTGTGATGCGCGGTGCTATATATAGACCGGCCACACAGTTGCCGCTTTCTGGCAACTGCATCTTATGCAACCGTAATATTTACCGGGAAACGCTTGCGGCAAACGCTCTGCATGAAGGCGAGCTTTCTGGTTCGTTTTACAGCGTAGCTCTTAGGCACCCATTTCTGCAGCAAGCGTCAGCATTGCCCCTCGTAACCGAGTGAATGAACACAGCGAAGGATGAAAGCAAACAACAGCGATAGCAAAGAGAGTGCGAAGAGCAAAGCAGAGGAGGAGGGTACAGCTGGTACAGTGGAACCACAAGTCGGCAAGCGGAGGAGGAGCGTATGGCCAAAGCATGCAAAGAAAAGCGTAGTGTTGTGCAAGACGGACTTTGCGGAGACGACGGCTATAAGATGGCACCAGAGTAGCGCGTAGTCTGTACGGAAACAAAGTGCTGCATGAGCGGAAGTCAGTTTGCGGCGGCTGCTGTGAATCATGCCCACGCGTCACCCACGCGCCGCTTTTAGCGATCTCTCAATTAGCGAGGCAATCACGGCACGCCACATTTCGCTCCGTTTGCAACGTGCCACACAAGACAGAGTGTCTGAGCCAGCCAATGTATCGCGAAATGAAAACAAGTATAACGCTGCACTCAAATTTCGCATTAAGGAGTATCGTAATCGTTGAATTTCTTTTTTTCCCCCTAGGCGGCCAGCGCCGCCACTGCAGCGGATGCGCAGACGTGAGCGCCATCTGTGCCGCTATCTTGTATGCGTTCGAAAAGCCTCCGTTCGGTTTCGCCTCACACAACTCTCCTAGGCCACGCTGAAATCGCGGCCCAGGCGAATCTATGCGAACGTCCGCTTTTCGAACGTGTACCAGATAGCGGAGTGGCCCTGGTGGTGCTTCAAGGTGGCTTCCTCCGCTTTCCTCCTCGCACTCTCTTCGGTATCGCAGTAGTCTGCTTTTCTCCTCACCCTTTCGCCATACTCTCCTCCTACGCTTTCCGCCTCATGCTTTCCCTGTAGCCTCCTCCTCCGCTTTCCTCCTTGCACTCTCTTCACGATATATCCTTCTTTCATTTCTCGGAGCGCTCCGCGTTCGCTCAGTTATGCCGAGGGAGGATGAGGCACACCGACACCCAACGCAGGAACCGGCGCCTAAGAACTGCGCTCTAAACGCCGGCAAGGAGGACTTTATTGCCACGACCGCACTTTGTATGGTGAAGATACGGCATGTGTAAAGTGCTCTGTATCGCATTACTAGTCAAATGGTAGTTCTTAATGTAAAGTTCTTTAATTTGCACCCTAAGCAAGGTACAGTGCTCGGCGATTGAAACGCGATATTCAGACCGCGTGGCAGCCAGAACATATTGCGCCACCGGGGAGAACTGGGTGATAGCTGGTAGACCAAATTCAGTCTCCAAATGCATAAAAAAAGCTCTTTGCTGTCATCATACCATATGCCCCAATACATCAGGTCGGTGTTCCCAGCGACCACTTAATGGCACAAAAAAGCGTCAGCAGCCATGCGCTCAGAGTATCGTGTTTTAATCGTTGAGCACAGTACATGCATTTTGTTGCATTCCGCCTCCAACGGAATAAGGCCGCCATGGTCAGGGACTGAACCCGCGACCTCGTGCTCAGCATGAAGGACACCATAGCCATTGAGTCACCACTACAGGTCTTCAGACATACATGCGTATGTGTTTAAGCACTACGAGTATTTAGGTGGCATGATATTCCACAAGACGCACGCGAAGCGACAAGTGATTACCTGGAATGCATGATCTGCCTAATCACCAACTTTAGCTCACATGTTGCAAAGTTGAGAATTCGCGACTACCTCCGCGCCTGCCGCGGTAACCCATGTGGTGTTGCACTGCACAACTCGAGATCGAGGGTTCAGGCGCCACATTCCCATCGATGGGGGCGAAAGAAAAGCCTGTGTACTTAGATTTAACACCAGGTGGCCCAAATCACTGTGGAGTATAATGCAATTAGTGCTTGAATGAGATTAACTCGGCATGTTCGCAGGACATCTGAGCGATAGCGCTTCTGCTACGTTTCCGTGGCCATCATCAAGAGCGTGGATACAGCTGAGAAATATGTAGTAATGGTAGCAGTAAAATGCTGCTTTACTCGGAGGGAGGGGGGTGAAAAGGAAGAGTTAGAAGTTTTCCGATTGCTTCGTAACTGCTTGTACATGAGACCGGTGACACTTGAACTTGATGCGATACCACTCGTGGAGCATGAACGAACAACCAATATTAGGCCGGCCTGTTCAGCAAATCATGCAGACCGTACGCTTTATTTATTTTTGATCAACTAATAGGCCCTCAAGCACGCACACACACACACACACACACACACAAAGTTTACGGTAACCGAGTTTCCCCAATCAGGTGTGTCGCAAATGCACACAAAACGGGAATAAGTCCACATTTGCTTATCGCCTGCTACAAAAATTACGAAAAACTTCGCGCGAGCAGCTCTTCGCCAAGCATTACCACACCTAAAAGCACAGGGCGGCGCGAACACCGACCTGGGTGTATTATTAAGCCCTAGTTTGCTCGAAGTGTCACGTGCGCGCCTTCTCAAGAACTTATTGACAAGTTATGTATACTTCTAAGTTAATGGTGTGCTTCCATGTATTGTATGGTGTTGGTATCTCAGCGCTGACACCCGTTGTTGCAATCGGGTTGCAAGCCCCAAGGGTAGCGTTGGCCTGGCGGCCTGGGGCACAACTGGAAGCATCCGAAGGTCCGAGCAAAGCATGAGTCGACTGCTAACAGAACAACTTGTTTATTCTATCATCGCATAAGAGCGGGCGGTCAGGTCGACCGAAGTGGAGAGACGGGAGAGCACGTAACTCAACTGAAGAAATCGGAGCCTCTCTCGGCGTCTGGGAGCAGCTGCTCTTATACTCTCGGAGTCGAGGGGAAGTAGGAACGCCTCGGGATGAGGCCACGTGATGGCGGTGCTCGGGCACGTTGAGACTAGAAGGTGACGCATCCGCCGGGCCGGCGCCGGTCAGACCTCCTCGCTTCACATTTGGGGAGCTCCTCTCCCCGGCTGCCGCGCTTTGACAAGCGTGGGCACCAACATGCACACACACACGCACACACGAAGGCACGTGGCATTGGAACATGCCTGGACGCGCTTGGCGGGGAGGCGTAGCGGCGGCGCCGAACGGGCCAAAATGTCCGCCGCTTTGAACGAAGCCTCGGCGTCTGTTGCATCCGCGCCGGCTATACCACGCGTTGTAGGCGAAACGTAACAATGGCTAGATAAGCGCGCGTAGGTACAGCAGTGACACAGAAAAAAACATAAAACAAAATTTAAGAAAGTAAACTGATTAGTTTCCGAGCTCCGTCTTATTATCCGCAGTTTTGAATACTATTGAAAGTACCTATTTACGTTGTATTTTCAAGAAGACTCACAGCTATAGAGCTACTAATTGAGCCAATTACATTGACGAGCTAATGGGAGTAGGCCAATCAGCGGGCACGACCAGGTAGCTATTTTGCTTATACACCTACATAAGGCCAAGCTTTCAACTCTGCACACTAAATCTGACAACAGTGCCATTGCATCTTCTTGCCGTAACAAACCCAAATGACGCCTCACTTAAATGCGCTTAATTGCACGAAACGCTCGGCCAACTAGCCTGCAGTCTTCTCAGTGTCGTTTAATTAAAGGTCCCCATTATTACACTAAATTTTGAAGAGGGGACCGAGACAGATAAGTAAGGCTTCACCAAATGCTTATGAATCCTATACCGTGTCAACTAAAGAGAAACATTCCTAGAGACAGCGCATAAGAACAAACAAAAGAATATTAAGGGAACACATTAGAGTTGTGACTTCTACTGCAGGAACCTGAGTGACACGTACTAATTAGCTATTGAGATAAATTTCACTAGTTAATTTTTAATGAGCCACATGGGCAAATATCTCAACTGCGGAATCAAGGCGACCAGTGGTGAAGCAATGACCTAACGACATGTGCAAAATAATGCTGCTTTGAGATATTGGCCTCAACGCGTGCAGCAAAATACAGGGCACTCCGCGTATAATTTATTACGGGCAAAGCTTCGTGGAATGCAATAGTAACGAATCATGGCGGTGCTCGTCTCACGGTAACGAATCATCGAAACATGGTGCTCGTCTCCCGATTCTAACAAGGTGGACGTGCTTTGCATATTGATCCGACTTTATATGCGCTTAAAGCGCCCCTCACCAGGCCCCATAGCAAATTTTGGTTATACGCTGGAAGTTGTTATGTGTCCTCAAGGGAGCGTTCTGCCGCAAATTTTTTTCAAATCGGCTCATTAATAGCAGAGATGGAAATATTTGAGTGCCGCGAACCTATGATTTCAGGAGGAGAGCTCCAATGTCAAGCGAGACACTCTCTCCACTCGCCCCGCCTAGCCTCCGCAAGCGAAATTCCTTCCCTGCGTTCTCCCATACCGGACCTCTAGGATCGGGCGACGCATGCGTCACGGGCCCCGCCTTCATTTTTTTTCCTCCTCGCTTTTCCTGCGGCGCGGCGCACTTCCGCTGACGGCGTCGCGCGCGAGCTTTGTGTTGTCTCGTTTCGCGCAGCGCACGTTTTTTCGCGCTGTGCATGAGGACACCAGACTAGCGGTACAAGTCAGTGTAACACGAATACTGAGGCAGACACAAGCGATTCACAGAGCGTGATCCTGCGCTGGAACACGGTAGATAATAGTTTCGGTGTCTGCGCGCGCGACTGCACGACGTGGGAACAAACATACGAAACGGAAGTACACACCTCTCTTGTTGCGGTGCGGAGTAAAACAAAACATGCAGGCATTCTGTATGTGTGTTTTATTATTTTCAAAGCTTTAATTGGTCTATTCAAGCAACATATTACACAAATAACAGCTGCTGCCTAGAATAATTCTCGAAGTCACGTATCGCCATGAGCGACGTCACAGCAAACACATGTACGTACGTAGTATGCAGTGAAGCCCCGCCAACGCCCATCGCTACTAGATAATCTAGTAACGTTGGCCAACGCCCCCATAACCGCCAGCCAATGTTCCTCCGCGAGGCTGCAAATATTTCGTACTTGAAACTTTCCCTGTCACCTAAATAAGGCGGTAATTACAAAAATAAAATTATAGGCGCGTAATTTTGAACGTTTTCACTCGTCTGTTATAGTGGAACGGTGAAAGCCTAATTCTTTATTCAACTGAAATAAAACGCTTGCTTCGCTGCAGCGATTTATTGTCAAGTCTGACTTCAGTTGGCAGTGAAGTTTCACGAGTAAAACGAGGTCAGCAGTGACATGAACTGCACCACGGACTTTTGAAGAGTGAAATGCTCAGACTCCATTCACTTTGTCCATGTCGGTTGCATACCTCATCGCTTCCGTCGATGAAAAGGCTCTTCAAGAACACCAGACGCTACGTAGGTATCAAGTACGACGCCATTTTGAAATGGTCGCATGATGACGATTTTGTTTGCTTCTGTGATTGGCTGGAAGCATTGGCTGGAAGAATAACAAACCCGCGTAGTCCGTATGCCTTGGTTGCCAACTGCTATATTTTTTTTTAAAGTTGTATCCTACTACAGCACGTGTATGTCACCCTCTGGCTTGGAGCGCGGCGGTCGCGAAAAGGGACAACGGCGTTCGTTTTAAAATTTCAGACCTTTCCGCGGCGAGCAGCGATGTAATACTTTGCAGACAGGATCGTCATCGCGCATTGTATGCTCTGCGCTTGTCAGCTCAAAATGGCCAGACCTGGTGAGGGGCCCTTTAAAATATCAGCCCCAAAATTACTAATTAAGAAGTTAATTAGCACACCTTCTCAATTAGGTCGTCAACTGCGAGTAAAGCATACTTCCTGACGCTCAGTGTTACTGAAGTACTACTGAAATAAAAACTGATTCAGTTCAAATGTGATATTGTTACGGGGATGTTGCGAGTATTTAAAAACTATATTAACAATATATATACAGGATGAGTCAGAATAGTTAAGATGGCTGACCACCAACAACACGCAGCAGCCAGCGTGTCTGATCTTCTTCCTCTCTCTTCTCTCAGCCTTCCGTAACAATATTTAATCGACAATGTTTAGTGCTTGGAACTAGAATGTCTGTGTCCTAGAACTGCGACAAACTTCGAACAACATGACTTAGCTACAACTGCGGCTTATTAAATTACAACACAACTTATTACATTGCATAAGTACCCATGCAATGGACGGCGGACGATGCTAATTGAAAAATGGGACTGTGTGGACACGCCATGTGGATACACGCGGATATTTCATTTGTTCTGCAAAAACCAGATTGAATGTGCTCATTAGAATGTTTTTTTAAACTTTGAAATGTTTGCCATACGAAAATAACCGCAGATATCAATTGTTTACCTACCAATATTCATAGATGCATTTTGTATTGATTTGCTGGAACTACTCACAGCTTAAATGTACACACTGTTGCATAATCTTAAGAAGCCAACAAACACTGACACCACGGACAACATATGGGAAATTACTTGTGCTTAATAAATGAAATAAAGAAACGATAAATTAATGGAAATGAAAGTGGATGAAAAAACAACTGGCCGCAGGTGGGGAACGATCCCACAACCTTCGCATTATGCGTGCGATGCTCTACCAATTGAGCAACCGCGGCGCCGTTTCCCCATCCACTTTTTGGGGTATTCATGTTTCCTAGTAGAACCTGGGAGTGTTAGCCAGCGCCACCACTCACAAACCTTGGCGGCAGATGTGGAACATCCTTTCTGCCGCAGGCGTCACGAGAACGTGATCTTTTTGGGTGAAGGCAACCGGTCAATAAACCCACACATGCTACCTGAAGGCATCCATGTTGCCGGATTCGAAACCCTCGTTAATAAATGAGAAGAAAGGGGGGGTTAACCAAGGGGCCCAATTTTCATTCGTCATTATCTTAAGAAGTCAACAAAGAAGCCATGATTAGGAGTAATGAAAATCGGGCCCCTCGGTTAACCCCCTTTCTTCTCGTTTTTCACACTGTTTCGTGTTATATATAAGGTGCTTCTTTTTTTTTAGTTGCACCAAATATTTTAAAATTGCATGTTGCAGATAGCCCAATTTCATTTCTTGAGATAAATTACTCGGTGAGGCGGCCATTACTTGTACAAGAAATCAAAATGCTTAATTGAACAATTAGCATCACTACCAAGTGGATATGCCTTGTGAACTCGCTGGCTACAGTTCGTAAATCGAAACAAGTGTCGTATGGTAATTAATTAAAAGTTAATTACCGTAATTATGTTAATTTTCGAATAATTTTGATTTCTCGCAGAACTGGCCACCTCAACGAATACTTTAGCTAAAGGGTTACAATTGTGCTATCTGCTGCAGGCAATTTTTGAAAATTTGGTACAACTAAAAAAAAAAAAAACACCAGGTATAGATATGCCTTGCATTTGTCTTCGTTGTAATGAATAGGAGCAAGAACCTCGCCAAGCTACAAGCAATTAGCTTTTAGTTCTTGCCCCAGCATTCACTTTTGTTAATGAATGAATGCCAAATAAAGATTGATTGAATGATTGACAATCAATTTTACAGTATAGTGGCACAAGACAAAGGAACTGCGTACGACAACGAGGCGGACACTCATAGCCTCACTGCCGCAAAAAATGTACACCCATGTAATGTAAGCAACACTTAAAGCTCAACTGCTACAACTACAGTAAAAACATTTCTGAGGAAGGCGTTAAAAGTGAAGGGAGGGGGTCCTGCAGACAACGTCGCTCGAGGCGAACACCTCAGCTACGTCGCGGCAGAAGGAAGTCGACAGTACTCGGCGATCCCAGGCGGTCTCCCTCCCAAAGGTTGGCAAACCACAATGCTGCTTGGATTCCGTAATCTGACCAAAGCACGTCTGATTATACAGGACATTTGACAGCTCATACTACAATCGATGCCAACCAAGAGCATGGGAATGAAACTCACTTTTGTAGTCTTCTTCATCGTACTGGTGTTCCTTGGTTGACTTTGCTTCCTGCTTGTCTTGAATGTCGGAAAGGCTGAAGTCAGAGCTGGGTGCCATCAATTCGTCAATGGCCTCCAGGACACTGCCCTCGTCCTTCCAGAGCTGCGAACTCCGACGGCCTTCCATATTCACCTGGAAGCGGAAGAGTGGAACCGAGAGAGCACGCTGTGAGATGGAACGTCGGCCGCCTCAACGAGGAGAGTGCGCCCGAGTGAGCACTGCGAGCGCACATCGGCGCGCTCCCCCAACAGCCGGCACACATTGATACAGCCGCGAGCTTACAATTGCGCTATCGACACACACGTCTTTATCGCGAACGATGTAAACACGCTAGGCCAACTCTACGGGTGGTTGCGACGACCCATCCTCCTCGCGCGCGCGTGCCGGCCGTCGGTCAGCCGCAGACGATAACGGATATGCTCCAAGATAAAGAGAAAAAAAAAGACAGAACCGCGTTACGCTGTCCACGCATTAATTCAGCCTGCATTAAAACGCCGGCAGTGAGCAGAAACGCGACATGCCGCCGGACGACAGCCACGTGCGATAAGAATCGGGACGACGGAGCGTGTGGCCTGAAGTACTGCAAGGCATCTGAAGGTTAGGCTGACTGCCCGCAGGGCATTCGCTCCCTGCAAGCGACGACGTTACGCAGCTATATATTCCCGCTCCCACTCGCAATTTAGATTGCGGCGTAGTTATGACGCCACGCCAATGCATGCTGCAAGTGCGTCTTCACCATATGGATCCAGCAAGTGTGGTTGAACTCTAAACCAGGACCATCCGTATTTAATGCAGCACGAAGTCATTTCCTTGTCCACGAAACGAAAAAGAGCGACACAGATCCCACTTGAGCACGAAGATTGTGGAGAGTTGAGCTGGAACAAGTCCAGACAATACTTCATCATCATGGTGAACGTCGGCGCGACGTTCGCTTATGAACAAGGGGGAGGCTTTGTGGCTACATTATTCAGGTAGGGATTCACGCCGCCAGCAAGATTAATACCGGACGCTGATATGCAAATTTTTGATCCCGATTATACGCGGAGTCTTAAAGAAACTACGTATTCAGAGACTTGCGGTGTTAAGGCTCCATGCGACATGGTGATCTAATAGATTCACGTACTTCTCTATCTTGACCATGTTATAGCTGGGCCGGTATAATATAGCAATTGTTTCAGCTCGATTCTATGCCACCTTTATACCACAGCTCGTGAACGGCTGATCCCGCTGATAACGCTGGCATAGAGCCGCTCTGACCACTGACGAAGCGCTACAAGGAATGACATTGGAATAGAATCGTTACATTATCCTGGCCCTGCAATATGAGAGATCTCGTACTCGGAGTCTGCGGATTGCGTTCGGTCAGTTGTGAATCTGAGCACGCGAACATCTTAGCATTGCGCCTCAATGCAATGCTACCGTCGCGTACTGGAATGAAAGCATCGGTTTCCTGCTGAGCATAGAAGCGCCGCTGCCAGGTGGGAAAAGAAAGGTGCCAGGAAGCACAAAGTATAACTTGTTCTTCGATGTTCCTTAACGTACTCTCAAAAAAATTAAATCCTGGGGTTTTACGTGCCAAAACCACGACCTGTTATGAGTCACGCCGTATAGTGGGGGAATCGGAATTAATTTTGACCCCCGGGGGATCTTTAACGCGCCCCCCATGCACAGAAAGCGGGTGTTTTTGCATTTAGCCTCCACCGAAATGCGGCCGCCGCGGCCGGCATTCGATCCCGCGACCTCGCGCTTCGCACTTTCCACGAATAAGTGTCATCGGTCTCCAATATAGAGTACCAGCGCCTACTGTAAGGGTGCTTGAAACACAGGCAAATAAAACGAGTTCGATACAGTGTGACACCAGAGCAACCTCATCAGGAATACACGGTGTTCACACCGTCTATTCCCCTAACCTCGCAATGTTGCTAGTATATATAATACCTCCACAGTGTAAACCACAGCGCATGCAACCTGAAGGCGTCATATTCCAGAAAGCTTCCCACCCTCCATTTTTTTTTTCAGTCAGAATAAAGTCTACAATCCATTTTGGCTTCTACGCAGATGACAGCGTAATACACGTGTCGGTGACAACCAAAACAATGGGAGGGTCATCGGACCCCAAGCTCTCTTAGCGCAGCCTTCTCTGCAAGACTGGCGCACTCCGAGAAAGAGCCCATTCCCGCCAGCGGCTACTACTCGCAGGTTGTTGCGCAAATCTCACCACGGAGGCAGCGCTTCTGCCGCCTACCAAGAGCGACCGGGTTTCTCAGGTGGGCGGCGCGCGACGAGGGGCCGGACCGGCCCGGGCGGGTGCGCCATGCCTCGGGGACGGACCGGAGCTGGCGAACAATACAAGCCACGCATGGTGACGCCAAACATCTGCCTCGTCTTCTTTCGCAACGCTGTCAACACTCCGGCTCCTGCCACGTGCCACGTCTGAACACTGCACCCATGCGAGAACGGCGCGTCGCTGCGCGTTCTGAAACACGCGCTCTTTCCTTCGCACCGACGTAACGCAAATGTACAGCACATTTTAAGCAGGTAGGTGCTGTCAACGCAAAACACATGATCTACAAAAAGACGATCAAGCCAAAGGCGGATCAGTTTTTGTGTGCATTTCCTGAATACATTCGTGTTGTTAATCGCGCTTCAAGAAACTAGCACTAACAAAACTTCACTCGTAAGCCACATGTTTGCACTTTTATTACAGCAGTACCGTGCTCTCCAAATGCTCTCCAAATTAAGGCTCTTCCCATTGTTTTTTCTCATCTCCCTCTCGCCTTTGCGAATCCGCTCTCGACGAGTTCATGCCCGGCGCCGGTCCTTCGTCCCTCAGGCTCAACTGCCTGCGCGCTCCGTAGTTGCGATATAATAGTTCGGATGCACAATCACGATTAGCACTTCAATGCAGTCCATTATTGACAGAGCGGAACAGGCGTGCTACTGGGCGAGCTGGTGCTTGCATGTCAGGCGCGAATGAACGAACACACAAAAGAAAACCTCCTCTTCGAGACTGCCCCCTACAACGCGGGAGGCGACCTTTACAGTAAAACCATGCAAAACAGGTAGCGGGAAAAAAAATGGATCTCACGCACTGTGGGAATCGATGTAAGGGACGCTTTGTATGCTGTTTGCTTTGATTGACGTGGCAGAAATGTTAAACTTTACTTGAATTATGGGGCTTTACCTAATTCAATAATTGTTATAATCGTATGTATACACTGTATAAATATATTCGCGGTCTGCACCACGTTTCGCTGCGTAGCGAAGACGCTCCTGTTCCGCGCGACGCTTTTTTCGGGCCTGGGTGTCCTCGACGCTGAGTGCACGGTTTGGAGCCATTTTGCCGGCGCGTGTTTACGAGGTACTTCTGCATACGTGGCCAGCACGCTGTTGAGCCGCCCGCTCCAAGCGCTCGCTCCAGGCTATGTACGATTGCCATGTTTACACTATCATAGCCCAGCACGCGACTTCCACAGCCCAGCACCTTTTGTCGCATAGGGAAGCAAGCACAGCACGTGCCTTACGCACAAACTGAGAAACGCTGCCGCGGCGGCGCCGGCGGCATGGATTTGATGGGATGGGACGGACGGACGGACGGACGGACGGACGGATGGACGGATGGATGGATGGATGGATGGATGGATGGATGGATGGATGGATAGATGGACGGACGGACGGACGGACGGACTGCGCCACCAAGCTCTTATTATATTGCCTAATGTCCTACCAATGTTAATAAAGCAAAAAAAAGGAAAGGAAAAAAAGTCACGATGAATTCACATAATCAAACTTCGTGAACCCCTATTGGGAACTTTATTTTTTCCGTGCCTCGTTGTTTGTCGCTTGTCGACTTTCTTCCACCAATCTTCCAGTCGTCTCTAACCAGTCTCTATTGCGGACATGTTTACTTTCCCCCTGCTCTCGCTGAACCCAAGGGCTTCAAGGAGGTCAATGGTGCCTAAATCGACCGCTGGGATATCTTCACATTCTAATAAAACATGCTCCATCGTTTCCTTAGCTTTGCCGCAACAAGCACATACTTGTTTTTCCTTCTTATTCTCGCTTTGTAGGTGCGTGTTCTAAGCCATCCTGATCTCACTTCGAAAAGTAATGAGCTTCCTTTTCAGTTGTCATAAATTGTTTCTTTCCCGATTTCGTTTTTTCCTCTCAAGTAGTTACTCGCGGCAGGTTTCTTTTCCATTGCCGCCACCCATAAGATTGTTTCAGCCTCTCTGACTTTCCGGTTGACGTTTTTTTGTTGCTGTGTTGCTAACCCTACAGAGGCCGCATACTTGCTAGTAGGCTTCCTAGTTCTTTCCTCCACTGCGAATCAATGTTTTCCCTGTACAAATAAATACCTGAACACTCTCCCAGCCCATTTACTTTCTTTTATATTCCTTAGTCTTTCTTCATAATCAATTTTACTGCGAGCTTCCCTCACTTCAAAACTTGTCAAGCCCATATCACCCTGCACAGCTTCATTTGTAGTCTTCCCGTGAGCGCCCAATGCGAGGCGCCCCACTGACCTTTCGTTGCCATCGAGTCCTGATTATACCCCTGACTTCAAGCAAACAACCCCATTTCCAAAATCAAGTCCTGGAACCGGGCACGTACCCAGGGGGGGGGGGGGCGAAATCAGGCGGCATACCCCTCCCCCTCTTTCCTGCCCACGCCAGCACTCCTCACACATTCCTAAAGCGCCGCCAAATCAATGTTGAGACTTGACAGCTATTCAGCTGTCAACATTTTGCTGCCTTCTTCACTCCTTTTGAATGGCTGCAGTTATCGGCCCCTCTTGGGGTGTGAACGCCAGTCAGTTTTTTCATAGATTCGGTGCCTGCGCAATTAACTCGAGATGCGTTCAGTTGTCACCATCTATCAAGGGTCACGCGCATGGCTGTTGCTTCGTTAGTTCAACCTTCTTTGTTTAGACTGATCCAGGGACCAGAAAAGGGATTCGGTTCCTATTCAGCTGGTCTGTATGCTCGTGGAACGAGTTGAGGCCGGAGAAAACGCCATTTGGGTTTAATTTTCCCTTTCGCTTCGTTATTTCCTCGAGTGACGGCTCGCTGCGACGCTGGGGGATCCCCGGAACCATATACTTGCGATATGGGTTACATAAGGTGTAAAATAAGATAATGCGAAACAGCGTCCATCATCAAACCCTGCAATAACTCTTAAACCCATAATAAGCAATATGATTGTCACCTTTACCTCGTCTGGTTTCCCCCTAATTATACAGCACTTTTCGTGCAAAATTGGCAACTGGAAATAAGAGTCACAAGGAGTTGAGCAATTATGCGATCTACTAAGGGAGAGAGCCAAGGCAACAGCCAAACAGGAAGGAAAAGCTAAGATTAACAAATTTAACCGTTGTTTATGAAAATATTTATGGATCAATATCTCTTTGACGTAGTATAGTTCGTAGCAATTGCTACGAACGGGTGGATGTCTGATTTTCCCTTTATTCATCAATATCTCTTTATTTAAAAAGGAAGTGGAGAAAACGACGCCGGAATTGGAGAATAATTCTGTGTGTTCTGAATGACGCTTCTACAGTTATCAGTCGAATCGCCTGACGTAGTCACTTCTCTGCTGTGCTTATGTGGATGTTTTTCTAACCTTTCGCAGTGGGCGCAGTACTTCTAGAACCGCAGCGTCCTGAGCTCTACGCGGTTGTACGGGACTGGCGGCCACGCATCGTTGCGCAACTTTCCAAATAACAACACGAGTCTGTAGTGGCACTTGTTATAGCAGTAAACGAGGGATCCAAAAGAACTGTGATTGTTCCGCAAACATATATTTATGTATAATTATTCCAGAGCTAATAAAAAAAAACGCTGCTATAGACGGATACAACTTAAGTCTGCAGTGAAGCCCCGCCCACGCTTTCATAACCACCAGCCACTGTTCCTTCGCGAGGCTGCAAATAATTCGTAATTCAAACTTTTCCTGTTACCCAAATAAGGCGGTAACCCCAAAAATAAAATCATGAGCGCGTAATTTTATACGTTTTCCCGCGCCTATTACAGTGGAATGGCGAAAGCCTAATTCTTTAATTAACTGAAATAAAATGCTTGCTTCGCTGCAACTATTGTGAAGTTTCACTTCAGTTGGCTGTGAAGTTTCATGAGTAAAACAGGCTCAGCAGTGAAAAAGAGTGAAATGCACAGACTCCATACACTTTCGCCATGTCTGGTGCGCAAGTCAATTTGATGTGGTTTCTTGTTTGCCAAGTAAAGGAGAGGTGTATCTAGCAGGCCTACCTATCTAGTAACGTTGGGCCTACCTGTGAGACACACCTTATTTCATTTCTCTTTTGCGGATTTACGCGCATTTATGGCGAATGGTGGGCGTTATTCATACCTGTACTAGTAAAGTACCGCCCCCCCCCCCCCCCTCTTTTGCATTTTGGGTTCCGCGACCTCGTGCTTAGCTGTCCAACACCGTAGCCACTAAGCAACCACCGCAGGTCGCGAAGTATTTGTCACAACATAGGAAGCATGCTTACAACGTAGAACTCAAAGTTAGTTAACAAATAATTATTTTATGCCACTTAAGCGAGCAAATACGGCCGTGGACGTCTCTGAACTGTCAATTGTCGCTTCATTACTTGGAGCGTGCCTTGCACCTCACAATTGTAGAGGTTTTGGCGAATTGGCAGGTAAGTGCTTTTTTTCTCCGTTGACAAAGTGCCTCGCGCATATTCTGGTATTGTCGTTCGGGCTTGAATGTGAGAGGGCATTACTGCTGAAGCATCACAGAGAGCAATCAGCTGAGACTAAACAACGTGAAGACTGAACAAATATGCGCTAGCGCAAGAGAGAGAAATACTAATTTCTGAATACCTGACGTGTGCTGCAGTGTGCTCCAACCTTAGTTCTGTTGTTCTAAGCGCGAGAAAATATCAGCACGAATGAGCTCGGTTCCAGAATTCGCGTCTGGATCTTGGCGCAGGAACAAACACAGCATGTACAAAGCTCTAACACGGAGCGCTTACGAAGCTAGATTTGACACGTAACAACCACTGCGCGTTTGTTTTGGGGTACGACGAGCTAAACAACTACCTAAACAATTTACAAGAGCGGGAATCAGTTCACGCGTTTTTATGCAGCTGACGCTTTAATTGTGTGTTTTTACGGATACCGCTGCTGGTTTTTTTGTTTGTTTGTTTTTGCAACAACGTTCGTTTAACAGAAATTCGCAAGACCGACACGAACCGCGTCGATACACTTCAGCCGTCGATTTGCTTCCCCCGGTTTTGAAGGGAAGCGGTACAATTTGATACTGACATCCCCTTCGCAGTTGCGACAATCCTTAACGCAAAAGTATCTGCGCTTGTGTGTGATACCCGCCGTGGTTGCTCAGTGGCTATGGTGTTGGGCTGCTGAGCACGAGGTCGCGGGATCAAATCCCGGCCACGGCGGCCGCATTTCGATGGGGGCGAAATGCGAAAACACCCGTGTACTTAGATTTAGGTGCACGTTAAAGAACCCCAGGTGGTCGAAATTTCCGGAGTCCTTCACTACGGCGTGCCTCATAATCAGAAAGTGGTTTTGGCACGTAAAACCCCATAATATAATATATCTGCGCTTGTGCTTTTTGTTCACACTTATCACGAAGGAGCTGCCAAGAGGCCCCGATGAATCCATTGGAAAATTGGAAAAGCAGGCTTTCAGGCGGATCTGAGCGCACCATGGACAATGGTGAAATGACGGTGAGGGCCTACCCGCGGGTGCTCACCGCCGCTGCTAGGTGGCGCCGTTGGGTGGCGCGCCATGTACAGGCAAACTTCATTGCAGGGTGCCCATATGGATGGATGGATGGAAGGTACGAGCGTCCCCTTTGAAACGGGGCGATGGCAGTTGCCACCATGCTCAGATTTTTATTTTGCCTTTTATTTTTATCTGTGTTGTGTGTTATTGAATTTCTCGATTTTCTTTAAATACGTCTTCCTACCCTTTTAACCTTATGTCACCTCTCTGCTTTTGTGCCACCAATATATGCGCGCAGGCTAGCGCCATCTAGTGGCGTTGCAAGAAATCCAGCGGCGCGTCCGAGCGAGACCACAGCAACAGCAGCAGCGCCCAGAAAGTCGGGAGATGAGGCAAAAAAAGCTTCGGTTTTTTTTTTTTTTTAGGAGATATTCGTGTTAGAATATGTCAAGCAGTGCACAGCCTCGATTGTTGTGTTCAGTTGAACCCATGCCTCGATGTAAAGGCAGAATTGAAGACGTGGGGTTCCTCATTGACCTTTAGTTTCTCTCAACGAGCGCATCAAGGTCGTATGGGTGGTTCAGGAAGGATGCCTCGTTTCGTTCGCAACGCCTGTTGATACTAACTGCTCGCCAGAAATGCAAATAGGCAACAAACGTCGAAGCAGCACTGCTACGGCAAGGGTGGCATAGGACAACGGAAGATAGCGAAGAATATTCAATGAGCCCAATCGCGTCGCAATCCTGCCCGCACAGTGTCCGTCCAAAGTATACAGGCCATGCGCTGCGCGTCGCCGATACGATGTCGCCGGATTGTGCAGCATGCAGTACTTCTTGTGCTATAATGCGCTGAGCAGAGTTGTTACTCTCGAGGCCTTCAGAGCACAAGGAAAGCCACATGCTCCGATAACGCGCACTATAGCTGTGCACTTTAAGTCACAAATATTGAGAAACAAAAGACGCCAGCAGCGGTCACGCAGGGACATCAACATGGAATATTTCGCGGATATCGGTCACATCTGACAAGCATTACTGCCGCGTTGACACCAATAGTCTCATAGACCTTATACACCGCCTCGCAGTCGCCTGGACGGTGGAAACAGCAAAGACTCTATACATACGTGCTGCATATGTCAAGTGAGACAGTTAAAACAGCGAGGACTATAAAGTCAAGCTTAAGCATTGCGAAGCTCCCGACTTCCTCAGTCGTATATCTAAACTTAATTTAGATGGCAGAAATGGTCCTTCGTAGCAATGTGACCTTCCGCTTACTACTCAACGTGACCGATACCACGGCGAGTGCCAATAGTGAAGCACCCAAACAATTTCATTTCTTAAGTTACTTGGTATTACTATAAACAGACAGGTAACCTATTCTTGCAATTACGTAAGCGGAAGAGCACATCAAGCATGCATACTGCGCCCGCCCAGCATTCTAGCGCGTTGAGTGACATACGAAGCAGGACACAAATCACGCTTGCGAGCGCTGATTCGAGGCACGCAGTGCCGGTCGTGAAACTTGCTCATGTGCGCGCAGCGAAATTTGATAAAAGCGAATCGTGCGGCGCTATAGCTGCGCGCTTCCCATAACGTCAGCGAAGCAAGAACACCAGCGTAATCAGACTAACGCAGCAAAATGCGTGACTCCGTATTAGCGACATCAGCGCGGCTCAAGGCCGCGCGCCGACACACAGGTCGACGGCGGCGCAAAACAAACGCCGCGCAGCGCACAAATCAACGGCTGTCACCAGTGTACATACGCGCGCATAAAGAAACGTATATATCACCCCAGCTGTGATTCATGGCCGCGTCTTGGGGAGCGTTCCCACGCACACGGTAGCAGCGACGACGGACTCCCTTCCCGAGTCTCTGTGCGGCCGGCAGAAAGTGCGCACAAGGCGAGCGATCAGCGCCGGAAGATCGCCGCGACACCTGCAGCTGCCGACGCGCCTTTGTCGAAGACGCTTATGGATGGCCTCTGCCAGGGGCGGCTGTACTGCGCCGGCCGTGAAAGATTTGCGCGGCACTGTCCATCGCCCGGCTGGGCGATACACTGTTGCAGCCCAGCTCGCACACAGCTGCGAGGGCCGGCCACCGCCGGCTGCATGCGTCGCGCGCCTTCTCCATGGAATGCTCGCAACAGGTGCAAGGCCCGGAAGGCAGTCGCACATAGTGATTCTTGACGAACAGCCAGCCAGACGTGCGGAGGCCAACGCTCTCACCAAAGACTCTGAATCGACTACGTCTCGGTGGCGGGTCAAGAAGATTTGATACCCCACCCGTTTTATAGAACAGCCCAACCGAAACGAGGGCGAGCGTCACTGCTTCATGAACCTTGCGTGAGTAAAGCTGTAAATCGACCCAACCTGAAACTACTTTCAAAAATTGATCGACCGGATGAAAACTTCCGTACACGGCGGCACTATGAAGTCATGAGGAGGCGATGAATAAAAAGAAAAAAAGAAAGAGAGAAAAGCTTTATTCGGAGTCCTCCCGGCACTCGTCCGCAAGCACTTCAGAAAGAAAAAGAAAGGAAGCAAAATATTTGTTGCAGATAAGCGAATGGCCAAACCCTTGAAGAAAGATATTTGGTAGGAATTGTTCGCTTGATGGCGTATAATTTGTTGCAGCAGCGTTTTTTCCGTAGCAAACGAAGCCGCTAACCAGTACATCTGTGGAGGTATACCCCGTGCTTAATGCTAACGAGCTCCAATTGGTTCGCGTTCAGCGTACAAGGAACGTGGCCCGCAACTTTGTTGCGTGAGCGCACGGCGCCCCTTGCGCCTTCAATACCGATCGCGAAAACGGGCGAAGGAGCCAAAGATTAAACGAGAAAAACGGGAGGAGAAGGGGCCTCGCGGCCCAGTGGCAGGCATTGTACTGTCAGTCCCTTCGGTGCAAATTCTGGAGTCGTGCCAGTTACGTATAGCACGCTACGCTCAACACTTCTCCAGCGCACAATATACTCGCGATCCGCCCTTCTCCGATCAGAGAGTTCCAATCAGTCGGCCGAAGTGAACGGACGTGTCGTCGGCGCGCTCCGCAACCACCGAGACCTTCACCGACCGCCCTTGACCGCCCTTGCCCGGGCCGCTTTCGCCGGGAGTCGTATGGGAAGCGGCTTTCTCGCCGTTTCCCACCGACCGGGGGAGGCCGCCAGGGGGCCAGCGAGTGCGAACGAGCTTCGCATCGGCTCTGTACAAACACGGCGATTTCGTTCGGATTTCCACCCACGCAGTGCCCATCTTTTCACTACACAGTTCGTCAAGTATGGAGGCCCAAGTGATCGGAGAGACCATCGACCCAAAGGACTATGATCCCAGGGACTGGAATCATATCCTGAGCCTACCCACCCGTCAGAAAGGAACACCGAAAATCCAGGACCAGGCGAACGCCGCCACCGGCTCGCGACCTGCGGATTCCGTACACCAAGCGTCCCAGCTGCGCGCGACGCGTCTCGCGGCGCAAAGGTCGCAACGCCAGCCGCGTTTGCCTGAGGATACCTACAAGATAGTGTTTCGTTCAACCGGGGGACTTGCCCTAACCGACCTTCAACCGCGCCAGCTTCGCCTGGCCCTGCTAACTGCAGCCAAGGACCTCCAAGCACCAGACGCCACCAGCTTGCTTATCCACCCCCTCAACAATACCTGCACGATGAGTACCCCGCATAAAGCCGACGCGCTACGCCTGGTCGCCATCCAGCAACTCTCCATCCGAACCCAAGTCTACGCCGTCACCGCCTACATCGCACCCCCGGATGGTGCAGCAAGAGGAGTAATTACTAACGCCTACTGGGAAGAAACCCCAGCACAGATTCTGGACGACCTCATCACGGGCAACCCTAGCATCCCCATCATTGATGCACGCCGCATGGGACAGACCCGTTCGATCCTTATCACCTTCCGGACGGGTCCGGTGCCCCGAACCATCTCCTACGGAGGCGGGCTCCACAGCTGCAGTCTGTACAGAGGACACCTGGACGCTTGCACAAACTGTAGAAAACCAGGGCATCGCGCGGATGTGTGTACCCTTCAGCGTACGCACAACTGTTCAAGATGCGGTATCCCGCACCCCCGAGAGGACACCCCGACATGCACCCCAGCCTGCATACTCTGTGGAGGCGCCCACATGACCGGTACTAAAAGCTGCAAAGCGAGGGGACGCCGCTCACCGCCCGCGTCACGACAACAGCACATCTCCCGCACACCGGAACGAGACGCGGAGCGCTCTAGCGTCCGTCGCTCCAGCACGTCTCGCTCATCGTCTCGTCGCCGCCAGGACCAACAGCCTCCACAGCTTTCCTGGGCGGACAGAGTAGCAGACAAAAGACTGAACGTTCCCAGCAAGGCTTCAATCCCCCCGCCCACACAGGAGGACCCCCGTGACAGGGAGCTCCAGGCCCTGCGAGAGGAGGTGAGTCGTCTTAGCTCTCTCATCAAGACTCCCACCTGTACCCCTGTACCGCTTCCGCCAATCGTCCCTGCCACCCAACCCACGCCGCTACCCCAAACACCCAGTGAAAACATGGAACAATCTGACTCCCAAACCGCCACCTCACCCCCACCCAAGAAAAAACGCACAACAGAGCACCCACCCGTCACCCAGACCGACCTTCAATCTCTAGAGGCCCGCATGGACGCTAAACTCGCCGAAATGGACGCGCGTCTAGAGGCAAAATTCACTCAGCTCACCGACCACCTATCTCAACGCTTTGAACAACAAATTGAAGCGGCATTTACGCGCATGGTACACACCCTTGAGATGGGCCTTGCACGGTACGACACCCGCCTCCAAACAATCGAGCAGGCTCTTCCCTCGCTGCAGCTGCCCAATCGCCCCTATCAATCCCGCCCACCTACCCCACAGAACTCCCTACCCAACCCACCTATACTCACCCCACCCAAGCTACAGTATGGCGGGGCTACCACCTAATTCTTTATCAATTCTGCAATGGAACTGCCGCCGCTTCCGGGGCAAGCGCGCACCCCTCCAACTCCTCCTCCCAACACTTCCCACACCGCACATCCTCCTCCTTCAGGACACACATGCCCCTGCCACACTTCCCAGTTACACATCCGCGCACTCGGACGCAACGAATACACCCAGGGCTTCCACACTCATACATCGCTCCATTACACACCAAACGCATCAGATCACCTCAGAGACGCCCTGCGTGATCACAGAAATCATACAACATACACACTCCACACCATCTATTTTTATTGCAAACATATACCACCCACCGTCTCATCCGATGGCTTCATTGGAAACGCTACTGCGAGATCTCCATCGTATTGCAGGCAAGCATCCATTGATAATCGGAGGGGACTTCAACAGTCAGCATACTGACTGGGGCTACCGCACCACCACGGCACGAGGACGGCGACTCTGGTCCTTGGTACAAGAGCTCCGCCTCACAATACACAACAACTTTAACACCCCCACGAGAATTGGCAACAGTGTCAGCGCGGACACCAGCCCGGACTTGACACTGAGCCGCAACGTTGCGGGTATTACGTGGAAGGCAACATATCACACATTAGGGAGCGATCATTACATCCTCTACGTTACAGTACCCTACAAACAAAGAACGACCCCTCACCTAACACACAAACTCACAAACTGGGATGCAGTCCGCGCCGCACGGGCGGCCCTTCCTGACGCTTCCATTACAAACATCGACCAGTGGGTGGCATCACTCATGAACGATGTCTCCGCACACACTCGAACCCTTGACACCACACCAGATACGCCCACCCTCGACACTCACCTGGCGCACCTATGGGAGGCCCATCATAGCATCCTAGAGCGCTGGAAAGGGCAAAAGCTCAACCGGACCCTTAAAAAGCGGCTAGCTGCACTGCAAACAAAAATTACTGAACACTCTGAGGAGCTCTGCCGATCCAACTGGGGACAGATTTGCGATAGTATGGCTGGCAATCTGTCCTCCAAGCGCAGTTGGCAACTCCTCCGTCACTTAATTGACCCCACGCAATCTAAAACAGCCACACAACATCACGTCACACGCCTTATACACAAGACCAACCTTTCTCCCGACGCACTCATCGACATACTTAGGAACACACACACAACTCCCGGTACCTCAAACCCCCTGCCCCCCTATGCAGGCACGCCGAATGCCAATCTCGACGCGGAGATTACGGAAGCAGAAGTCAGAGCGGCCCTCCTAACTCTCCGCTCTAATTCCACTCCAGGAGTTGACCGTATCTCCAATAGCATGCTCCGCAATTTGGACGATCGGTCGATTGCCCAGCTCACGGAGTACTTCAACACATGCTGGCAGGAGGGCACCCTTCCGCAATCCTGGCGTCACGCCAAAATCTTATTCATACCCAAGCCCCACAAACCCCTTACACCTGCAAATCTTCGCCCCATCTCCCTAACCTCATGCCTGGGCAAGCTTTTGGAGCATGTCGCACTCGCCCGACTCACACAACACATGGCGGAGCACGACCTCTACCCGCACAGCATGGTGGGCTTCCGTCCCCACCTGTCGGCACAGGACGCCATGCTCCAGTTCACACAGGATATTTTCGACCCCCTCATACCGGGCCACACAAAAGCCGTCCTCGCCTTGGATCTTTCCAAGGCCTTTGATCGCCTAGACCATCGAGCGATAATGGCGGCGCTCTCCCCCTTGAACATAGGTGAACGTATGTACACCTATATTCAAGCATTCCTTACTAACCGCACAGCCGAAATTCACTTCGGTCCCCACACATCCCGCCCATACACCCTTAGTGGGATTGGCACCCCCCAGGGATCTGTCCTCTCACCTTTTCTCTTCAATGTCACTCTCATTCCCCTTGCCCGCAAACTACAAAACATCCCTCACCTTCGGCACACACTCTATGCTGATGATATCACTCTATGGACTACCCATGGCAGTGATGGAGACATAGAGAACACTCTGCAGTCGGCAGCTACCCTCACCCAAACACATGCACGGAGTATCGGACTCTCATGCTCTCCGGAGAAGTCGGAACTCCTCATACTTCGCCCCACAACCCGAAACTGCCCCACCACCCCTATAACCGTGACACTGGAAAACCGGTACATCCCTGAGGTACACACTCTCCGGGTACTGGGCCTCCACATCCAAAATGACGGGAAAAACACTCTCACCATCCACAAACTCAAGCGGACGGTGGTGTCGATATCCCACCTAATCCGCCGAGTTTCTGCACGCCACCGGGGTATGAGGGAGCATGACTTATGTCGTCTCATTCATGCCTTCGTCCTTAGCCGCTTTCTCTTCACGCTCCCCTACCTTAAACTCCAGGGCAGAGAAATCTCCACCCTGGATGCCATGATCCGAACAGCATTTAAGACAGCACTACACCTACCCCTAAATACCTCCACCGAGAAACTCCTTCAGCTAGGCCTACATAACACGATAGGTGAGCTTATTGAGGCCCACAGACAGACACAATACATACGGCTCGCGAGAACCACCACCGGCAGACACATACTACACACCCTCGGTATCAGGATACCAGCCACGGATCCCACACAGCTCCAGGTGCCCCACCACATTCACCGCGAACTTCTCATTAAACCTCTCCCTAAAAACATGCACCCCACCTACCATGAACCCCGCCGCAGAGCTCGCGCACGGGCGCTCCACAAACACTATGGCACGGAACCGGATGCTGTGTGGGTGGATGCCGCATGCACAGGTGAGGACGCGGTTGTTGCCATCACGAACCCCTCCCTACAACCGATTACCACCCTTCACATATCCCCAACTGCCACTTCGGAGGAGGCTGAAGAGGCTGCCATTGCCCTAGCTATTACGCGCACGGAGGCCCGGTATATATTATCAGACTCTAAAACTGCGATACTAAATTTTGCTCGCGGGAGAGTTCACGTCCCTGCATTTCGCATACTGAAATCTCTCGCTGCATACCCGCCCCGCCACATGGAGCTCATATGGGTGCCTGCCCACTCTGGGAATCCTGGAAACGAGGCTGTCAACGCTTTAGCCCGAGGTTTTCTCAACCGGGCAGCGGCGGCCTCCGATCCAGGGTTCTCACGGGAGCGCATGCATTCATTCACTGAATTGACGCAAGCCTGCAAAACTGAGCGTCGGCTCTACCCCCCACCCCATCCCTCCCTCGACAATTATCACCAGACACTTTGGAGGCGGCTCCAAACACGCACCTTACCCTCCCCTTATATACGCTCGCGCTATCACCACGTCCACACCGACCCCTCCTGTACCCTCTGCCACCACCCCAAAGCCACTCTCGATCACATTCTTTTCCTCTGCCCGGCGGATCCTCCCCCGCGGGGCCTGGAGCACCTTACTACTTGGGAGGCTTGGGAGACCCTACTGCGCTCCGAGGACCCGGCCAAGCAAGCCATCGCCACAGGCCGGGCTGCCAGCGTCATGACCCTCCGGGACATGAACGTTTGAGTGCAGTGGGGCCGTGCGGGGGCCCAAGGACCTGCGTGTCCGCAACTCCCCTGTGTGCAAATAAAGTTATCACCACCACCACCGATCAGACTTAGTCAGGCCATGTGTGCAGGAAAGCAACAGTGCCAAGCGTTATATTGGTGCGAAATGTGAGCACGAACAGAGCACCGGTGATAGCAAAATCATTTACAAAAAAATCACGTACATGCAGAAAAAAAAGGTACGTCTCTGCATTTTTGCAGGCTTTCTTCCATGCGCAGAGAGAGAAAAAAACAGCGTAAAAGGCAGCTTCACGCATATACGCGAGCCTTATATGTTTCAAGAGGCGTCATAAATATTTTATTCTCACGTTTAACCGTAAACTGAATTGGCAAAAAATCTGGCTTACTAGCTATTATAATTAATTAATTAATTAATTGGTTAATTATGCGAAGCACAATAGACAGCGGCGTCTTCTCCAAACGGCTCTTAAACAGAGAGTTGGTTTCATCTATATAGATGAATGACGATGATGACCTCAAAGACATGTGGCGCATAACTGACTAAGGAAGGCTGAAACTGCGTTATTGCGATAGATTTTCAAAGCTCAACAAATAAAATAGAGAAGAAAATAAAATAGAGTGCGCTCAGACGCGGAACTTGTTTGTATGAATTAAACGAAAAAAAGAAAGAAACCTACCAAATTGAGGTACAAAAAGAAACGAATAAAATAATTTTAACAATTTAGTCGGTGGATGTTTTGAAGCCAGTTTTGTATAGCCATTGTCTTATGGTATTACACGACAAGCGCAGCTCCACTCCTTTATGATGTCAATTACTCTCTGTTTTCTCACTAATTGTCACTGACGCTCGCGTTTCCTTCTTTTCTTTTTCCCCCACTGCTGGTTTGCGTTAGCATTAGGAGTGTCGAGGTGGGCGAAAGCATGTGTATATATATACTAGCGCAAATGACGATCTGTTCCGGACCACTATCAGTTACACTTCGCTCCTCGAAGAAGCAGGACGTATGTCAATTGAGCTCCTGAACACAATTTGCAATTTGGTGAATACGGTTCAAATCACAGATACCCGCCGCGGATGCTTAGTGGCTATGGTGATGGGCTGCTAAGCGCGAGGTCGCGTTATCGAACCCCGCAACCACGGCCGCATTTCGATGGAGGCAAAATGCGAAAACACCGGTGTACTTAGATTTAGGTGCACGTTAGAGAACCCCAGGTGGTCGAAATTTCCGGAGCCCCCCACTACGGCGTGCCTCATAATCAGATCGTAGTTTTGGCGCGTAAAACCGCATAATTTTTTTTTTAAACCATGGATCCAGGACCTCTATGAAGTGCGACGTAATGATAACGCATTCCCACGGTCGATTCAAATGAATTGCGAAGCTTCAGGTGAGAAGCGGTCCAGAACCAATTGTCACTGACATCAGCAAGGGCTGTTATGGGAGCAGTGATCGAAACACGGCTAGGTGAGGAGGGAACAAACATCACCAAAGAAAAAAACGGTTTTTATTAAAAACAAGACAACTAGATTTCATTCAACGAAAATAAAATTCGTAATTAATTTTATAAACACGTTGTGATGAAAAAATACAACTCTCTATTAACAATAAATGCCACTTTTTCAGCGCCCGCTAAAAAATAAGAGAGGGAGGGAAAACAAGAGGTGAAAGGCAGACAGGTTAACGAGATTGAGTGTCCGGTTGGCCACTCTGCACAGGCGGTTGGGGTAAGGGGCAGAAAAGATAAAAAAACAGCAGAATATTTAAGAAAAAATTCACGCAGAAACTCCTCTGCGAGTTGTTTAAGTATGCGTGAGCATCGTGCCACTCGCTCATCTCCATGCAGCCAGGTGTCATTATCAATGTTATGAAACGTGATCCGACCAGTACAAAGCTTATCAACCCTTATCAGTTTTATCAACCTTATCGGACTAGAGCCGACCCTTATCAACCTTATAGGGCATGATACGACCCCTATCACCTCTTATGAAACACTCATTTCATTTCATTTATTTTTCCCTTAAAGGCCCGAAGGCATTACATAAAGGGGGAGCAAAATCAAGGCCAAAGAGAAAGAATAAATTGACAAAAGAGAACAATAACAAAAAAAGAGTATGTAACAGTTAAATGTTCTTGTCACGCGTATACAATGCAAAGTAAAATTCACGGGACTGAAACACGAGAGAAAAATGCACTCTTATCGGTCCTTATCAACCTCATCGGACTTGATCCGTCCCTTATCAACCGTTATCAGTGCTTATTAACATTATCAGAATTGATGCGACCTTTATAAGCCCTTATCGCTATTCAGCCCCTTATCCATCAGCGTCGAGCCACAATCAGCCGTGACCCATATAACACCTCATCACTTCTTATCAAGTCACTGTTGCGCGACGTGAAGCGCATGAGCCCTCACAGATCGATGGCATTTTGGACGCCCCAACGGAAGGCACATACCGCGGCCACCGAAAAGCAACGGGAACGTGGCGTGTTTGGCATTAAATTTCCCCAAAATCGGAAATTTTCGTGGCGTCTAAAATGCACCAAGTAGGCTCCACATGTGGTTCTAGAAGTGGATTTTATTCCACCATCACCAAATATTTCAACAACGCCTTCGTAGAAGCAATGTTTTATACATTATATTCTTTACAGTGATTCGTCTTACGTGGAGGACAGGTTTCCTCGTTGGGTAGAGCATATAAATGGTTACGCATTTAAAAAAAAAAAAAAAAAAGAACGCAGCAGTTCGCGCGTTCCAAAGTTTTTCCGTGAGTCCTGATTCCTTTAAAAAGCACACTAGCACACTTAAAGTAGTTCGGGCCGACGTCGGCTGGGACCAGGGTCCAAGAATTCTGGCTTCCATAAGGGGACGGCTGTCAATCTTGTCGAGCGTGGCGCTAAGGACTTTGTGCATTGAAACGACAGCAATCACGAAGAAGGGGGCGTTCGCTCCGCTATCAATTGAAATGCATTGCATCTCTTGTGTAGTGTGCAGAAAGGCGCGCTCGTAAAGCCGAACTGCTACAATACGCCCCCCGCACATGTTGGGTTGTTTGCTTGTCAACGTTTGTCTTGATTATGGTGGCGTTGTGTTTAAAACCATGGGGTTTTACGTGCCAAAACCACGATCTGATTATGACACACGCCGTAGTGGGGAACTGCAGAAATCTGGACCACCTGGGGTTCTTTAACGTGCACCTAAGTCTAAAGACACGTGTGTTTTCGCCCCCATCGAAATGCGGCCGCCGTGGCCGGGATCCGATCCCGCGACCTCGTGCTTAGCAGCCCAAAACTTCATAGCCACGAAGCAACCACGGCGGGTGGCGTTTGCGAAGTGTGTTACATGGCCGGTCAACGAGTTCAGTCAAAAGTAGTGAGTTACGGCGCCAGATAATTGCGCACTTGGCTGTGTTCGTCCGGCTGCGCTGCGGCCGACGGACTTTGCGTCCAGAGCTCGGCACCACCCGAAACTTTCTCCGGCCCGCAAAGAAAGCATGTTCTGCGCGTGGGTGCGAAAGCGGTACGACTGGCGTTTCAGTGCATCGCATTCCGCGTTAGAAGCTCAAAACGACTACCAAGTCCAATAATAAATAAAATAACAAATACCTTTCGCACCGTTTGACAGCAAAAATCACGTCACTTCTTTTTTGAACGGACATGACGTCACCATCTTTTGTTCCGCCGGAAGTGCTCCCTCGTCACATACAAGGAGGTTATATACTAAAACCTTTAGTATATAACCTCCTTGGTCCCATAGAAGGCGCTAAGCTTCATTAACTGCCGATGAACTGCCATGTTTTGAACGTATGGGCTTCCACGGAAGCTTCGCTATCGGGTACATTTACCTTGACATTTCTCTCGCATTTACCGCTGAATTGCCGCTGAATTTTTTAGCACCCAAGTTCCGGCACTTTAGCACCAGTAGAATACAACAATCCTATTCTTTTCCGAAGTAACACTGGCAACGATGAACGTTTTTTCTGCCCTAAAACTGCAAAGGGCATGACGGATGCCGCGGAGGATGGTTCCATGTCAGATCAATCACCTGAGGTTTAAAGTCTTAAATGTAGACATTGCACCGTGCTTCCGGTCTCTTACTCTCAGAAAAAAGAAATAAATGGGAGAGAGAGCCCGACGTGGGTGTGATTCACGACATCTTGGTGTTCCTTGTAATTGGCTTCGAGCGCGTGTACGGGCAGCGCATTCTTCATCTCGCGTATAGACTCCGAAAGGAAGCGCGTTCCATGGCAGACGGCCGGGAGGAACGGCGAGACATGTCCACCCGCGCGCAGCAATGAAGGTGACGAAGGTGGTTGTGGCAACCCGCTGAAAGCGCTTCCAAGAACAGCGTCCGCCGAAGGCGATGCGTACAGAGGTCCACGCGAGCGCTGCAACGAGCCGATTGGAGACGGCCTCCGCGCGATGCACGAATTACGCGCCGCCAAGGCGAGTGGTGCGGTTGCAAAAGCGCAGGGCGTAAACAAAAAACGAAAACTTGCCACACAGTCCGATAGCGTCAACGCGGCCCACAGACAAACGCTCACCACCTTCAAGACGCACGAAAGCTCATCGGGATAAAGTATCACGCAGGAATACACAAGCTTCGTTTCGGTTGGGCCAAGGTGAAATTATGTGAGCTCTGTCCTCTGTCCATTTGTCCTCTGTCCTCTGTCCCATTTATTTCAAGGTAACTGGCAGGGAGGCACAAGTTCACAGGGTGCTTCCGTATATATATATATATATATATATATATATATATATATATATATATATATATATATATATATATATATATATATATAACCATAGCATAAGGAGCCAACAAAGACACGAAGGACAGCACAGGGGGAATTACTTGTACTTACTAATTGAATTAAAGAAATAATAAATTAACGGAAATATAAGTGAATGAAAAAACAACTTGCAGCAGCTGGGGAACGATCCCACGTCTTCGCATTACGCGTGCGATGCTCTAACCAATTGAGCTACCGCGGCGCCGTTTTCGCATCCACTTTCTGGGGTATTTATGCATTATGTATATGTGATCAAATGAAGGTTCTGTTTCAGCTCCTGAAAGAAGTACACTCGTACGCTGCAAAGCTCGAAAAGTCAGGCTGAAATAACTGCGGACATAAAAGCCATTAAAGATAGTCAAAAGAACATTGAATCAAAGTTAGCTGGCATGCATAAGAGGCTTGATGAACTCGAGGCCACGAAATTTGACATTAGTCAAGAGCTTTCATATTTAATGAAATCGATGGAAGAGCAACGTAACCGAAATGATTCTCCGCAGCCTCGTCTTGACGAAGCTGAAGATAGATCACGACGTGAGAACTTAGTATTTCGGGGTATATCAGATGCTAAGGCGTCTTGGGCAGATACTGAATCCGAACTACTGAAAGCGTTGACTGGGGTCGTCGACTCGTGCTCCGGTGCTTGAATCCAGCGTGCACGCCACCTGGGCATTCTTTCACATGACAAGTGTCGTCCTGTCAGTTTAATTTATCGACTCAAAAATAAAAGAAAAGATACTGCCCCTGCGTAATGAATTCATGTCGAAAGGCATGAGTGAAGATTTCTCACCTGCAACACGCTTGGCTCCAAAAAGACTGTTTGAATTCGGAACCACCCACGCTGGCCTTCGCTCTTTTAAACTACGATACAACGAGCTATGCTTCAATAACACATGATTTATGCACAACGCAATCACTGGCACTGTAGACGAGGTCGAGACACGTGGCGAACATGGTGTGCAGGGGACAGTGACCGCTGACACTGTCAATGAGATTGACACACGTGGCGAAGCCAGTAGATTAGATACCGATTCTGCATCGGAAGTTGTATCGTAGGGAATCGCGAGGGGCAGTGGGAAGTTATCTCCTGCGTCTGTCCTTTTCACCAATATCAGAAGCGTTCTTAATAAACGTGCTAACTTATCTTACGCCATTGACACATGTACACCTAACATTGTTGCACTAACAGAAACCTGGCTCCCAACGCACGCGTCTGATTTTGAACTCTTTCACGATGCTCATCGTTACTCGATGTATTGTTGCGATAGGATGGCAAGACCGTGTTTGCTTGCAATTTCAAAAGATATTCCTCCTTCATGCATTAAAATCTGCAGCGACTTGGAACTAGTTTTCGCTTCGGTAGTCATCGGTGATCTGAAAATAATTATTGGTGTCTGCTGCCACCCTCCGTCCTATTCATCCACATTTACTAAGGAACTCCATGATGCTATAAACTTGGTTCGCACATGCTATCCTTCATCACCGCTTTTTATACTCGGAGACTTTAACTTTCCATCTATCTAGTGGACTGCTTATTCGCCTTATTCATGGCCGCCTTTGTCACAAGCTTAAGAATTCTTAGACCTATGTACATTGTTATCGCTAACTCAGTAACGCAAGCCACTAATTGTAACAAGTACTGCAAATACTCTAGATTTAATCCTAACCACTAATGCAGAGCTAGCCACAGATCTAACATATCTGTCAGGCATCAGTGATCACCTTCTGCTGAATTTCGTCATTAATACACCACGTCCTAAAGTGAACAAAATAAAAAAAAAAACACATTCTAGATTACAAACGGGCTAACTTTGCCGCTATTAATAACGAACTATCTGCATTTATTAGCTATTTTCTTGTTAATTTCGACACTCGCTCTGTCTAAGAAAACTGGCTGTTCAAAACGAAGGTGCATCAACTATCAGACAAATATATTCCTAAGCGCGTCGTCACCTCTAACCCTGGTACAATTCATACACCAGGCGACTAACAAAAAGAAACATTTATACCGTCTTGCCAAGCTTTCACCTTCTACTGAGCGATGGTCGACATACAACGCTTATTCCGACAGCTACGTGCATGAAAACCCTCAAACTTACTAAGAACAACTTTTTGTCTCTTACTTTACCATCTAATTGAAAGTAAACGTTAAAAAGTTCTGGCGCGTTATACACCTTCCACACGTTTAATTACACTGCAAGATACCTCCGGCAACATAATCCCAAATTATCTTTGTGCTACCGTACTGAATAGAACATTCATTATAAGCTTATCCTCGAGCACGACTGTTGATCTTCCCGATATGCCACACTACGGATTTTCCCTTATGTCACCAACAACTATTGAAGCTCCTGGCGTTGCTAAAATAATCGAGTCCTTAAGACACGATTCATCTCCTGGGTCTGACGCAATTAGTTCTAAATTCTTAAATAGTATTTGCGCTTATAGTTAAATTATACTAACAAAACTTTTTCAGCAGTCGCTCGATTCATTACGCCTCCCTAACGACTGGAAAATTGGGCAGGTAGACCAACTTCACAAATCCGGTAATAAGCACTCGCTTAAAAATTATCGCCTCATTTCACTCACTATAGCCCCCCCCCCCCCCACATGCTGCAAATTACTAGAACATATAATTTATGAAAACATCGCCACTTTTCTTGATGACAAGTCCTTTTTCTGCGCAACATGGTTTCCTGCGAAACACAGTTACTGTCATTCACCGATAAATTGCATTCTTGACAAGTCATCTTGCGCCGATTGCATCTTTTTAGGCTTCACGAAAGCATTTGATAAAGTGTGCCATCAATTGTTGCTATTAAGTCACCTTAACCTTGGTCCACATGTCTTTAGATGGATTCAATCTTTCCTTCTTAACCGCTGTCAGTTTGTTTTCACTAACGGCTCAACCGCACCTCTTACTAACGTGCCATCTGGTGCACCACAAGGATCCGTCCTCGGGACACCACTTGCCGTCCTGTCGCAATAACGACACCTCGAGTAACGATATAAGCGTCGTGAAAGATTTCAAAATGAGACACGTGCGTTGGGAGCCAGGCGTTCTGTTAGTGCAACCTTGTGAGGTGGAAGATAAGTTAGCATGTTTATTAAGAACGCTTCTGATGTTGGTGAAAAGGACAGACACAGGAGATAACCGTATCTTTTGTCAACCACTTTTTTGCTGACGACTGTGTAATTTCCCGAGAAATAAGTAACTTCAACGACATAAAACTTCTGACCGATCTTAGTTTGGTCTCTAACTGGTGCAAAACGTGGAAAATGGAGTTAAATATTAACAAATGTAAGGTCATGCGCGTTTCTCGCTGCTCTAACACTTCCCCTTCATACTGTCTTAATGGCATTCCTCTTGATTCCGTCGCATCACATAAATACCTAGGCATACATATAACACGAAATAACAGCGCTCGTCCTGTGTCCTCCATTGTCCGTGTTATTTGCGCTGTTTTAAATATGAATTATCCGTACCAACTAGCTCGCACCCAAACCCTTCTGAATGCAATACCCGCACTGTATAGCTGACTAATAGCGCTAATCGCATGTTAGGGTATTTACGTCGCAACTTCTCTGCTGCTCCATCGTCCTTAAAACTCCTACTTTATAAAACACTAATACGACCTAAACTTGAATACGCGTCATCTATATGAGACCCTGCGCATGAATGTCTTGTATCTTCTCTCGAACTTATCCAAAATAACTCCGTTAGCTTCAACTTTTCAAATTACACCTGTACCGGAATAAACGAGAAGAAAGGGGGTTAACCGAGGGTCCCGATTTTATTAGTCATATCATAAGAAGCCAACAAACATTGACACCAAGGACAACATAGGGGAAATTACTTGTGCTTTATAAATGAAATAAAGAAACGAAGAATTAATGGAAATTAAAGTGAATGAAAAAACAACTTGCCGCAGGTGGGAACCGAACCCACAACCTTCGCATTTCGCGTGCGATGCTCTACCAATTGAGCTACCGCGGCGCTGCCTTCCCATCCACTTTCTTGGGTATTTATGTGTCCTAGTAGAACCCTGGGAGTGTTAGCCAGCGCCACCACAAACAGACCTTGGCGGCGGACATGGAACGTCCTTTTTGCCGCAGGCGTCACGAGAACGTGATCTTTTTGTGTGAAGGCAACTGGTCAATAAACCCACATATGCTACCTGAAGGCATCAATGTAGCCGGATTCGAGACCCTCGTTATGTAATAAACGAGAAGAAAGGGGGTTAACCGAGGGTCCCGATTTTATTAGTCATATCATAAGAAGCCAACAAACATTGATACCAAGGATAACATAGGGGAAATTACTTGTGCTTAATAAATGAAATAAAGGAACGATAAATTAACGGAAATCAAAGTGGATGAAAAAACAACTTGCCGCAGGTGGGAACCGAACCCACAACCTTCGCATTTCGCGTTCTACTGGTTCATACTGGTTCTACTGGGACACATAAATACCCAGAAAGTGGATGGGGAAACGGCGCCGCGGTAGCTCAATTGGTAAAGCATCGCACGCGAAATGCGAAGGTTGTGGGTTCGGTTCCCACCTGCGGCAAGTTGTTTTTTCATCCACTTTGATTTCCGTTAATTTATCGTTCCTTTATTTCATTTATTAAAGGGGTGGAGACATCAAAATTTTCGTTCATGCGTTTGTTGATTCAAACGTTGCGTCATGCTTCAGGGAGCACGATACACACAGCGTGATTCACATATATCCGATAAATAATTTAATAATAGCATTATTATACCGAGCGATTTCGGTTTCGGTTTCTGGGCTCCGGGGGATGCTAAGACGTCACAGAGGAGGAAACGCAACATGGCTTGGTCACGTGGCCCACAAAAAATAGTGACGTAAAACTATGCTGCGTCGTCTGCTCGCGCATACGCGTGCTCTGCCAGCAGAGGTCAACCACTGGCGATTCGAAGTGCATGTCGCGATTATTATAATTATTGCGAAGAGCGACAACAACGGTAAGAAAATATTGCGGCTTGTGAGAGTCGGTGATTCATTCCGAAGCGCCGTAAGCATTAGCTTTGAAGTGAACCGGAAAAGGCCTAGCGACGATATCGGCGGCGCCGAACGATCCGCGGCGGTGAAGCTGCCGTCGATGCCAGAGCGACCACTCCTCGGTCGCTGATTGGCCGCTTCGCCGTACGGCTGCCGCACAAATGGGTCCCGGGCCCGTCCTCTCTACGGCAAGGAAATCTCGCCGTTCGCTAGCAAAACCGCCGTCGCACGGGGGCCCGCGAACGGCAAACGGAGTGCGGCGAGTTTCCGTGCCGGTAACGTGGACGGGCCGGTAACGTGGAAAGGCCAAGCGAAGGAGAGTCCGCTCCGAGCTGCCGAACTACGCGACTATACGAGGAGAGAAGCAGACAACACGAACGCCGCATATCCTGGTCCCTTTCGGAGTCGGCCGGCTAGTGTTACCCTCAAACGTGTAAAGGCCCGTCCGCAGGGCAACTCGCCGCACGCAGTTTGCCGTTCGCGGGCCGGCGTGCGGCGTTCGTGTTGTCCACTTCTCTCCTCTTGTGTCCGTGTCTGGACGCCTTGCCCCTTCTTTGCATTAAGAAAGGATTTCTATATGCCTGTAGCTCGGTCGTAGTGGAGGCTATGCTCGGTTGCTCGGCTCAGCAGGCTCCGTAATCGGCATTTCATCGCTACTCATCATACGTCACGTTTTTGTGCTGGTGTGCTATGACGTCAATATTTTCGTTCCTCCTCTGTGACGTAGTAACTGCCGCGCTAGCGATGGGTCTCGACTACGAGAAGGAGTTTTTAATGACTCTTTGGAGCTCAATTAAAATTATTTTGAAATGTTTGCAGCGTCCAATACCTCGTTCTGGGTGTCCTTGCATACGGAAGCAGCCTACAACATGCTTTCTATAGCCTCAAAATTTGGTGTCTCAACCCCTTTAAGCACAAGTAATTTCCCCTATGTTCTCCTTGGTGTCAATGTTTGTTGGCTTCTTATGATATGACTAATAAAAATCGGGACCCTCGGTTAAACCCCTTCCTGGGGGTTTTAATGTCATTCGAATCGAATGGCATTCGGTGCAACCAATGTAATTCGCCCGCGGAGGTGCTACACTCGAAAAATTAATGTCGTTCGGTGGCGATATCGACGGCGCGATCATTCCGAAACAAACGTGGCAACTAAAGTAGAACAAGGTAGGTATAAAGTGCTTGCATAAGCAATCCATATATTTAAATATATTTTTGTGACGTGAATTCACTGAGAAAAAAAATTTTAGTAATGCGTATAAAAAAGTTCTATTTCAGACTATGTGGCCACTATAAGCCAAAACAAGGCTTAGCCACCTGAGTAGCCGATGAATTGAAAACAAACAAAATGGCTGACATAGCGACGCTGGACGACTATGGTGGCTAGAAGGGAGAGGTGACGCCAACGGCGGATGGAAGCCGCTCCTCCATTTCAAGCCGGGCGTAGGTGGCGCTGTTGGCCGTAATGCGATGCTTGGTACGCGCCGCTGGCTTTGAGCATACGCAAGGACGCAGGCCTGCCGTGCACGCAACGCGTCGGCCTTTCAATGATGTTGTTGCAAGCAATGGTTTAGCTCATTAAACGCTAGTCGAACGTGACTACGGCTGACAGAATGCAATTTTAAGCCGTGGTGGTGCAGTGGTTAGGGCGCCCGATTGGTGTGCCCAAGGATGAGGGATGGCATCCCGGCCGCGGCGGCCGCTTTTCGATGGAGGCGAAAAACAAGGCGCCCGTTTGCTGTGGGATGTTAGTACACGTCAAAGAACCCCAGGTGGTCGAAATTTCCAGAGTCCTTCATGCCTCCACTACGGCATCTCTCATAGCCTGAGTCACTTTGGCACGTGAAACCCCACAAACAAAAACATTAAAATCGAGTGGTTGCCTCTGCAATACATCTGCTGCGTAAGACATCGGCGTATCTAAAGCGTTATTCGCGAATCCTTTCAGTTTCAGGAATTGAAAGGTCCGAATGAGTCCCGTGTGGTCAAGATAGTACATGACGACAGTAGGAGACACCAAAAGAATTAGGATGGAAATATGTTTCGGGTCCGTGCGATTGCATATTTTAAATAACGTTGTTTATTGCCTCAGGGCATAAATGAATATGTAAAAAGGAAATTAAAAGGGGTATTAAATGAGAGAAAAAAAGGTTGGCTGTTCTTTGGCCGGTGTCTTCCACTCCTTAAGTTTCAGTAATATGAAGCGTCAGCTTACTCCTACGAAATGTAAATGGGGTTCAGAACAGGTAATACAAAGCATAGCAAAAATTTATTGCACATCGTAGTAATAGCAAAGCACTGGACATCATACATTCAGGGTAATTCAAAATACAAGATACCACATATACACATGCTTCTGTGTAACTTGAAAAAAAAAAAACATTAAACATTGAACACCCACTAAGAAATGGGGAGGCAAGGATATCATTTTTCACTAAATAAAGAATTAAGACGTTCGACCTTGAAGAAATATGCAACTTAGAGCACCCTCCCTGCTGCCTTGACGACACATAGCCGGACGTGCAGCCAGGGGCGAAGCAGTGACGCTGCCTCGCGTTTTTTGCGTTGCAAGTCATCTGTTCGGCGAAGTCCGGCACTCACATTAACATGTCAGCAGCGAAACACACATTGCCATAAACGAGAGAACACTTTGGCAGCCGCGAAGAAACAGGAACGCTGTCGCGCCGGCCAGACACCGCGGGAAGCTGCACACGCGCGCAACCGCGTGACTGCATCGCCAAGCTGACCGCAGCGCCACCGCGGCCTTTGCGGCAGCGCATGAACGAGAGGATCGCGCTTTCTCGGCGGATATGCCGGCGCTGGCGTCACCTCTCCCTTCTAGCCACCATAGGACGACGACGCTAAGTTGCAGGAGGTGAAGCGATTAGTCGCTGCGTAGTTTGCATTACGAGCAAGGCGTAATAATCAGAGGAAGCGATTAGACGTTCTATGGCCGACGAGCAGAGTGGCGGCGGCATGGGCGGCGGCCAGACGCTGCTGAGCTGGAGAGTAACAACATTTTGCGACAGCCTGCCGCACAGATTTTGCCTCTTTAAAGTAACAAGTCCAATAAAACACGCAAACGTTGTTATTTCTATACGAGTACGGTTTTCAATTTGCAAGTGCTGTGTCCTGTTTTGCTTTGTTTCTGGGATTGAGAGTACACATTCGCTCCGAGTGCGAAGCCGAACGAGTTTCTCGAACTCATTCAATTGCCGAAGTCATTCGGTGCTAATGGCATTAAATATCGCTGTGTAGCAACCGAATAATGTCATTCGATGCTCGTACCATTCAGTTCGAATGACATTAAAACGCCCAGTGTGACAGGGGTACAAGCGTTCTTCTTACGTTCTCGCCAAAACAGCTGTGTGCGAGGCAAGCGTGCGGCCCAAGGAATATAGAATAAAACGATGCCGGTGGACGGCTTTCGTGGGAGTTAATCAACGAGGACACACGGAGCAAAAGACGGCCAAGCAAGGTGAAACACAAGGAGACTCGAGAAATGGAAGTGTTGACACACACAGCTTGTGCGCGCTTTCGTTCTCTTATCCCTTCACAGTAGAAGCACGCCGACGACATCTCTGTTCAACGGACAATTATTTTGATTTCGGCGAGCCGCGAGATGTCCTTAAAGGACTATCTTTAGGGGCGAAACTCGGCCTTTTGCGAGCCCCTCCGGCCACCGCGCGACTCTGGGTCAGCGCAATTGGTAACCCTAAAGCCTATCATTACCCGGTCATGCACAAGTGACTCGGAGGCACCGTTCGTGAAGCCTACATCATCTTTTCTCGCACTTTAACGACGATTGCTGCGTTTGAGCTGTAATCAGTGAAAAATGACGGTAATACGCGCGGCGCTGGTCACGTATACGTACGACTCTGTCTCCGGTCGCATTCGCGTCCGTGGTAAACATTGGCGCAAATTGTGCCAGCCACGAGAGTTTCCTCTGCGCTTTCTCATAAACAGCTCCGCTTCGCACAAATTTGGGCGTTTCGCAACGACTTTATGCGATTAGTTACCGTCGTTTTCCTGCACGACAAATAATACTTGTAGTGCATAGTCGCATACAGGCGCTTTTATTTGATATTTTAACGCTTTACTGGGCGAAAAGCCCGCCATCTTTCGGCGAGAAACATTGTATACAAACCCAGAGAGAGCTACTGGAGCTACCATGCATTCAAAGAAGAATACAAGCGAGCAAAAAATTTTGGTCATGGATGGAAAAAGAACGACACATTTAGATGCGCTGATGCTTTGTCTGCATTTGGCCAATCACCCCAGAGTGGGTGCGCGTGCCAGTATATCCCAAGGATCTTTGTCCGCATCACCATTCTATTGCAATAACAGATGGAAAAACAGACTGTCCACTTGAACGGTGGGTGAAGAAAGGAGTGAGCAGGGATCAGAAAGACCAAGATGAGGGGAAAGAGCAGATGCTTACGCCACGAAGGAACAACGCTGGTGGGAAGAACGGTGTAATGAATGTACTGCATGTGAGTATTGTAAACAGCCAGTCTATGCTTTTGTTCTCTCCTCCTCTCCCTACTTTTTCCTATGCTGTCCACGTTTCACCCCATTATCTCTGATCCCTGCTGGCCGATGCTCCCGTGTCAAATGTCAAATAAATAGTTACAGGGCGGCCAGCAGAATTATCTACTCCTTTTCGTTCTTCTTACAACCACAAATGATTTTTTTTAAATACCCTCCTCCAGCACGCAACACGCGTTTTACGCCGCAGGGCCGACTAATATATATATATATATATATATATATATATATATATATATATATATATATATATATATATATATATATATATATATATATATATATATATATATATATAGTGTGTGTGTGTGTTTGTAATAAGAAGCCAACAAACAATGACACCACAGGCAGTATAGTGGAACTTATCTAGCAGTTATTAATTGAAGTTAGGAAATGCTAAATACATGGGAATAAAAGTGGGTGAGAAAAACAACTGGCCACAGGTAGGATACGAATTCACGTCTACGCATTACGCGTGCGATGTTCTTACCAATTCAGGTACCGCAGCGCCGTTTTCCCATCCACTTTCTGGGGTACTTAAGTCTATCTATTAGAACTAACCAGGGAGCGTTAGCCAGCGCCACCACTCATGGCCTTGGCGACGAATGTGGAACATCCTTTCTGCCGTAGGCGTAACGTCTACGTGAACTTTTGGGGAGAAGGCAACAGGTCAATAAACCCACACATGCTACACCTGAAGGCATCAAAACTGCGGATTCGAGATCCTCACTATCTAATGAATGGTCTCGAATCCGGCAGCTCCAAGTTTATTTTATCTTGCTGCTGCAACGGCTAACACATCATTGGGAGAGAACGACTTCTCATACAGTTTATTTTACTCTAGCAGTCACCAAACTAAATGCACCGAGTGAACGCGCTAGAGAAGAGCCACTGACAAAATGATGAAAAGAGCGACGGATACCGGCTCGATTCCGCATAAATCTTACCGCCGAGAGATGCTGCGGTTCGCCGACTTGGTCCTCACCCTGTAGCGCCATCTGGCCTCGCCGTAAAGTTCTGGCCAAGCCGTCAGCAGCAGCGCGGATCAGAGTTGCCGCGAGCAGGTACAAGAGACGAATGCGAGTTGCGCCTGCTCGTACGTCGTCTCCTACCAGCAGGCAGGACGGCAGGTCGACTCCGCCACACGCCGCGGCAACGCACTAAAGACAAGTGCAGCCCGGGCGGCTCCATTTTCACCGGCCCACGTCCGCATCCCGCAGTTGGATCATCCGACGAGAAACAAAAAGACGCCGCCCGCCTCGAACAAAAGGAAACGCGCCTGCGCATCCGCGTGGACATTGCGCGCGAACCGCGCGAAAACGGAGAGCGGAAACCTGGAGGCACAAACAGGATGTGACTGCAAGCGGAGACTCCGGCCGAGAATCCCAGCACTTCGGCTCTCTCTCTCTCTCTCTCTCTCTCTCTCTCTCTCTCTCTCTCTCTCTCTCTCACTCACTCACTCACTCACTCACTCACTCACTCACTCACTCACTCACTCACTCACTCACTCTCTCTCTCTCTCCTTTGCTAGACCCTTTCCGTGAAGCATTCGCCACCATTAACAAACTCGCTCACGCCAAAGCATCGCAAAGCCCAAGGTGAAATCCCAGGTGATCTGGGCTGCAACCAGTTTCCTTGGCGATTGGCAGTGGCACACGTTTGAACGTCATTTGCCGACACATTTTGGGCAGGCACGAACAAACATCCCTCTCGGCCTTCCGCCCACTTAACTGTCTTAAAGAGCTCGCTGTGACCGTCAGACGACTTCGTATTCCCCGCAGTGTAAGAAGCAGAGTGATTGGTGTTTTAATGACATGCAGCCCACGAACATCGGGCAAACTCAGCGTAGGCAAAATTTATAGCAGTCAGCCACTTAAGTTGACCTTACAGGTTGCGATCGCAACTTAAAAAAGTTTTACAGAGTCCCCACTTTTGCAAATGGTTTCTCTGCACGGCAGACGCTGGTGCACTTAGCATTCTAAACGAAACAATTTTCTGGCTGCACTCATACAATACGTCAAAGAAGTGATGGGTAAAACTGCTGCGGACCCACACATGAGCAAAATGTATGCATACCTCTCTCTCCCTCTCTCTAAGCTATTTGAAATAATTTATAAAAGTAGCTGAAAAAAAAACTTGTATTTCTGTTGACTGCTTGTTGACTTCAATATAATTTCTCTGTTGATAACCGAACAACATCTATGTGTTTTGCAAGGGTACCGAAAGCTTCTCGCAACATCCTTGTGACGACGGCAATGGCGACGCTTGAAGACTTGTGCGGTCAAGCTGGTGGGTGTCGACGCGAGTCGGGCGCGCACCAACCAATCCGTGAAGCAAAGGACACTGCGTCTCTGCCAGAACAGGTCGCACCCAAAAACTTGTTTATCCAGCAGCATTATAGCAGATATGATCATATAGAGTTCGCGAACTGCCAAATGAACCTCTAGAGATCACACATAGGAAAGGTATCCGCGTGCCTTCGGGCGTTCCTCGGGCATCCTCAAGCAAGAAAGCGATACACAAGGCCCAGTCTTTACCACTATACGCTTCCTGGTCTCCCAAGCAGTGTTGATTCAGCTAGCTACACTGGCTGGGTGAGTCCTTCCTTGGCAAAAGCCCATCTCGGAAGAGTCAACACTAGGTCTCCATTGCACTCCACATGATGCACTATAAATACTCTATATATATAGACTCAGGAGTCCGAACCGAAGGCAACGACTGATCCGCCTATAGGACACTCGAGGACGTCACTTTGCGATCTTGATGTTGCAGTTCAAGCGACTGGCACCTTTTTCTGATGGTGGTGAAGCCGACCGCGAGGAGGTGGCCTGACGACGCGATAACGACGACCACTACACGACGGAAAAGCTATAGTAAAAAAAACTTAGAGTTAGTATAACTCCAAAAACATATACAGATTCCAGTTTTTAACTGCCGTCACAGTAAAATCAAAATGAAAGGAAGGCAAACCGGATAGGATTCTTGGCTCCGGTGGTGCAACGTGTTTGAAAGGAGCTGGAATTACAGGTTGAAAAACATACAGGTTAGTAGGAAGGAAGGAAACGGAATAAAGAAAGAAAGAGAGAGAGAGAGAGAGAGAGAGAGAGAGAGAGAGAGAGAGAGAGAGAGAGAGAATTTTGTCCAAACAGTCCTGTCTACTGCATGCAAACTGCTCTGTCTTTCTACTCACCCCCCCCCCCTTCTTCTTTTTCTTTGCTATCTTCGCACTGATCTAAATACACAAAGGAAGCTTTTCGGTCGTGGCCAGTCTTAGTATAGAAATAATAAGAAATCAAAAAATTATATTGTCCCCTCACAGCAGGCGACGAAAAAATTTGTAGGACCGCAACATTCATATGGGAACGGATTATCATCGAAGCTGTCTAGGCTGCATACATGGGTTGCATGCATTATGAAATCCTATATATATATATTTTTAAATAAGCAACCACACTACGCCGGCACAAGTGCCGCTGCGGTCACCGACCCTCCCACGCATACGCCGCCACCGCTGGTGTCGCCGCACCGGCACCTCCGACGCGCGCGACGTTATGACCACAGAAGCCCAGACAACGTGCACAGGCGCCACGCCCTTTTGCCCTCTCATTAGTTGTCAAGCAGGGTTTAAAACCAATAAAGCGCATGATTCGAAGGCCATCTTGCTACAGTAAGAAACGCTATATATAAATAGCGTTTCTCTTGCAACGCCGAATTTATGTGGTTCTATTTGAATCCAAGATATTAAACTTACTTTTGGAAGTTTGCGGAGTGCTTGAAGCCTGCTTTACCTCCGCCGCAGGTCCACCCGGTATTGCACTGTCTCCGGGAGCGGCCCACACATTCCCGTGCACGCGCCGTGATACGAACGTAAGCCGGCCAGGGTGTGTGTGTGTGTCCCGGCAACGCATTAGGGGGATGCATACAGGGGCTAGAGGTAAACAGCTTCGCTGTAAAACACAGCAACACTATACGTAAGGGAGCTGTGCGACCATTTACGACTGCAGAATGGCCCTTGACGGCAGCGGGTGATAAGTGCATTTTGCTGCTTATCCGGGGGACGATGGCAGTTCAGGTCAGTCTTCAACAAGTCGCGTTCAGAAGGCTGTGAAGCGCGAACACTCGCGCGACGACTTGCATGTGCGATGGTTGCGCAAGTCGGCGTTTAAACCCGCAGTACGCTTGCCGAAGGCGCCATGACGGCTCCCCTGCGCCGTCTCTGCACGCAGCAACTTACACGCACTATACGAATCCGTGAAGTTGCTGGCGCACAACGGAAACAAAATAAATTATGGGGTCTACCGTTATAAAGCCACAATCTGGCTATTGAGGAGGGAGGAGGGCAGTGCTGCGGATTAGTTTTAAACCCCTTAAACTCACTGCACGACAGTTTCTGCATTAGCCGCCACGAGCCGATAATCGAACCCGCGACCTTGTGTTCAGAAGCAGAACGCCGTTAAAGACCCACTGCAGCGGGTCTAGCGCAGACCTCTACGTAACGAATTACATGGTACTTGTAATCAATTACATTCTTGTAATTTAACAATTACGTTGTTTACTCGGTGGCGCTTATTGTAATTCAATTACTTTTTAATAACTAATTATGTAACCAATTACTTATGCTCAGTAGCTATGGTGTTGGGCTGCTGAGCACGAGGTCGCGGGATCGAATCCCGGCCACGGCGGCCGCATTTCGATGGGGGCGAAATGCGAAAACACCCGTGTGCTTAGATTTAGGTGCACGTTAAATAACCCCAGGTGGTCGAAATTTCCGGAGTCCTCCACTAAGGCGTGCCTCATAATCAGAAAGTGGTTTTGGCACGTAAAACCCCATAATTAATTAACCAAATACTTAATTGGAAAGACAAGCTGTAACAAACGAGGCAGCTTCAAAAACCTGAATTTGGCGAAAATTACAGTAGAACGCTCGAAATCGTGCCACGCAGCAGCCTCCCAAATGCGCACCTCCAGACAGCCAAACCTCGTGGCTCAGTATTTGTTTGTTCATCTTAATGCGCTCCGCCAAATGTTGGCCGACAAATTGACCAGGTGCTGATATATGTCTCGAAAGCGAAGGCCAGTTAGGACGTTAAAGCCAGGAAATCATACACGTAAGATCCTTTCAGCTTTCTATTGCCCCCCCAACCGGGAGCGTCTTCTCCAACTCCCAGCAACCATGAAGCGCGGCGCGTTATAGATGACCTAAAGTCCTTTTATGAGCGTCTAAATTTAAGAGGACCGAGCTGCCGAACAGCCCTAATCTTATGCGCATGCATTACAACACCGTCCGACTTCCCGCAGCGCGCACATCGAGCGAACTGGCGAATTATAAAGCTCCCCGTCTTCCCCTCTTTTTCCTCCTCGAGCATGGTTTCGGTGTCGCTCCTGGTGCCTTTGCAAAAAAATAAAAGGGACGATGACCGACGAAATTTTTTAGATGCAGTTGTCAGTGCAGACAAGCAATGTATGAATGGCTGCGGAGGCCCCACGGAAAGTGCCAGGCCGGCTGGTTTTGTTTACTGTATTTATGCAATGACAATAAAAGTTCGAAGGAAAGCGTAGTAGAAGTAATCGATTACTATTGTGTAATTACTCAATTACTTTCGTGGGGCAGCAATCGACAATTGTAATCAATTTTAATTTTCAATGAAGTAATTTTCATTGTAATCGGTTACTTTTTTTTTTTTTACGTTTACAAGTCTGGTCTAGCGCCACCGTGCTAAACACAAGCTAGTTAAACTGCATTCCAAACCATCGACGCACGTGCGACGCGAAAATGCAAGGCGGTAAGTCAGTCCGGTTTCATTGGCGAATTTGTTTGGCGGGAGCCTCGCTGTGCATGTGCCATACGGGCAGGCGTACTCGCGCTTAGAATATGAAAACAAGAGAGCTATGCAGCGGTGGAGATAAGTGCGTCATGTCTTTATCAGCATTAATCCAAGGCCGAGAGAGGTATGCACTCGTCGCTTGCGCGACGTTCCTGGCAAAATTATTTCACTTATTTCTTTTTTTGCTCCCTTCTTTTGCCAGTGCCACTGATCAGGAGTCAAGGCGCACCGCCATCAGAAGAAGCGAAGCTACTTAATATTCCTCCCCTGATAGTCTGAAAACAGTGCGACCATTAAGCACTTGTACGCGCGTGCAAATATGCGCTGCGCCAGCGCTTGTTTGCCCTGACGCTCGCCGCACCTGTCGTGCAGATATACTAGATATATCCGCTCGGCATGCCCCCTTCCTTTTTGCGAAGTCCGTAAACCGTAGTAGGCAAAGAAATCTTCTCGTCGAACAATCATTCTTTTCCGTCTTTTTTCGTTTATTTATCTTTTATTTGCTTGAGCGAATTCCAAAGAACCTTGCACGAAGCCCGTTGAAACAGTTTTCATAGATCGGCTTAAACGCCTTATATCAGGTCACATTGCAGAGGAAAGTATTTTTGCAGCGAGAACGCTCCTGTTCAAGGTTTTCCCGCGCTGTAAATATACGCTCGCATATCGGCGCTAAATTCAAGGATTATACCGAGTTTTGGAGGCTCTATCCGCGGGAGAAGTGCACGTTTACTAAGCACTTTACCAACGTACACTGTAAAATTTACTACTCTGGAGATTTAAAAAAAAAAAAAAGAAGAACGCGCAGATTCAACGCAATGTTGGAAAGTTGGCAGGAATGGAGCAGCAGTAGCAGATGCCATGTACAGTGTACGGTCTCGTCGCGTGTAGCCGTAGTAGTTAGTCACGAGGACGAAGCCGATGTACGAAGCTTACTTGTCGAGGAAAGAACGCGCATGCACAGAGAAGTAAAACGCATATATGTGCAAACAAATTTCGGGATTCTATACCCCTTATGCCCCAGCAGCACCTGGGGAATTGGCTGATAATGGGCACACATCCAATGGTATAAGAATGGGGTAGGCCACATATAATAAATTCAGAGGAGCCGTTGAAAATGCTGAGCCGCGTTACATCGGGCGTACCTATGCGTACCTATGAGCTGACACTATATGACGAGTTTTTATGCCACGTTGTAGTGTGTGATTACGCAGTATAGAAGTGAACCAACTGGCATTACTTCGTAGGTTTAAATTCTGTGCTATATAAGTAATCTATTCGTCGAGAAGGTTTAGCTTGGGGGGCTCCTATCTAAACACCTGAGAACGGAGACCTCGTTTTTCTTGGCCACCACGGCACTGAAATGAATTAGGTTTGCTGCATAAATTTAAAAGAAAAGGTTATAATCTAGTGACTGTAGGAATCAGAATTTCGATTTAGGCCGGCAACGTTTTAATAAAGATGGTTGAAAATCGCAAAATAAAAAAAATCGAAACTATCACGTTTGCAACTTTTTACCTCGGCAATAAAAAGTAATGCCACACTTTTGTAAACAGCACTTGCTAATACATCTAAAGCGGACAATATTCATGTATTATGTAAGTTATAAAGTATGCCTATAATATGTGAGTAGGACTTTCGGAAAATTAACCCTCATAAACATTGTAACATACAGCCATGTCTCGTTAATATAGACCCAGTCAATATGGACACCCCGCAATATGGACACAATTTTTGGCGACCGGTCTCTCGCCATGAAATTTTGCCCCGTTAATATAGAAACCCGCAGTCCAGACTATGGACGGCTATTCTGGGGACGAAACGGGTAAATACATGTATTTTTGTCTCGTTACCATGGACACGGGATCAGATTGCCTGCACGACGCGTGTATCCAGCACATTATGGAACTGGCGCGACGACCAGTGAGAACGCTAGAACCATTCCATGATAAATGTTTAAAACCCCACACGCTTCCCCGAGCATCAGATTATCGATGACTGATGATCGCGCTCGCCGCTACTACGACTACGTGACAATATTCGCCGCGCATAAAAGGCAAGGCTGGACGCTTCTCTGGACAATACAGTAGGATCGAAGACATCAGTGTAAACCTACATCTCGTTTTTTTTTTCTTTTTGCTGAATAAACAGTGTTCTTTTTTGGAACTATTATTCTTTGATGTTTGTGTTCTTGACTTTGGCGGCCATATTAACGAGACATGACTGTATTCGCTTATGCAGTAAATTATTGTATCAAACTTGTCCGCTTCAGATGCACTAACGGATGCAGTTTACAGAAAACTTCGGTATTTATTTTTGGTGCAGAGTTACGGATTTGTAAACTTCATGCTTATATTTAATTAACAGAAGGTCAACGTGATTACGTCGGCAACAAAGTGATAGTAGCGACGATAATGCAACTGCGCTAGAAGAAAATTCAGTGCTGGCGTTACAATGACCACTGCCCGATGGAATGCCCAAACTGTTTCACAACAAGGAAAAGTAGAACTTGTTGAACTTTATTTCTAGTCATGGTGAGTACATTTCTACGGGGGAGGGGGAGGGGGGAGTATAAAATATCGTTCGAGTTAAATCTCTATTAGCATAGTAATTAAATAAATCATTAGTAATTGATTTGTTCTCAGCTCGCTCTAACGTATCAAATTCGCTACTACACGCTATACGTTAAGTTTCCTGGGTTTAAACCAAAATTTTGAGGTTTGAAATTCAGCGCAGCATATGGTATACGTTGGACATTAGAGCATTGACAACTTTTTCTGGACCCGTTCTATGAATTCACTGCTGGTTTTACAGCTTTCATTCCAGACGGCCGATGCGTACTCAAGGTGAGAAAGATTGTTCTGTACATTTCGAAGGGCTCGGAGAATTCTTATTATTGTTGTTATTACTATTAGAGAAAACTTCAGGAAAAAAACTATTTTTGTTTTCATTACGTCCTTATCGTGCCTATTTAACATATAAGAACGAGCTATGCGTCTAGGCCTAACATTTTAGTGGCACCTTTATAGTGACTAATGTGCCTCGTTTGATGTTGCTGCCTACATTGGACTTTCGCAGCCCATTCCTTTTTCCATGTTTTGTCCTAGTCTTATTTTATTTACAATGTCATCATTCACCGGCTGGGAAACATGACAGATGGCAGCCGATTATTACCAATAATACTTTGCCGGCATAAAGGATATTATTAATAGCTTTGCAGCAGACGAGACCATCACTGCAAGAAGGATTCAAACGACGCTACGCGACAATACACTTGAGCGTGACTTGACGCACTTGTGCGTTCGCCTCACGCTTTCAGCCGACATCCTAGAGAAACTTGAATGCTACGGCACAGCTCTGACTCAGAATGTGGGGCTCAATTTGGACATTCAATAAAGGTTAGCCACCATCCCCAACCATATAACGGAGAAATCGTTTTTCTAGGCCACCATGGCACCGAATTGAGTGAGCTTTCTTGCATAAGGTTAAAAGAAAAGGTTAGAACCTAGTGACTGTAGGAAGCAGAATTTTGAGGGTTGCTGATAGAGTTAGCTCAAAACTTCAATGTGTCTCGGACAAAAATTCCGGGTTTTCTGCATATGAAAAAGCTCTAATCGGCGAACATTCTGTCATTCCAGAGGCCATCGGATCATCGAACCTTCTGAGCTACAAATATGTGCCACGAGCTTTTGTGGATGTTGAGCGTTGGTTTTCTGCATACAAAACCAGTGCTCGGTGAAAAAAAAAAGGCGCGACATTAAACTCTAAAATCTTCAGATTGTGTTTATTTGTCGCTGTTCTCACAATTTTTAGCGTGGTGTCTAATCACTATAGATTTCTGATAAATCTCGTAGCCTACGCAACTTGCCACATTCCCTTTTATCGAGAAAATGAAAGAACATTCAGATAACCGGGGTTTCGTGGGCTGTGTTCCTTAGGAGATCATAATTTATCCTCAAATTCACAGCGGGACTTCTGATTAATTGAGCCTATAAATGCCTAAAGGACAGTATTTGGTACCTATATATGCCTCAAATTACAGCCTTAGTGTCTGTTATAGGCGTCTAAAACAGCATTTTTTAGTGTCTAACCATCCGGTCTCCAATTATTATTATTAACCTGACGCGTCCATTGACTCAATTACTGCGAACAGCAGATTTAAAGTGGCGATAAGTATTCAGATTGCATAGGCATAATGACCGGCCCGTATTTGAAAACTCCTGAACTACTACTCATGCTGCTTTAAGTGTTTCGGACGGATGCGTTCAAGTGATTCTCTAGCTCATTGCCGCTATTTTCGTACCGCTCACGGGCTGCCTCCCTTTCACACGCAACAACTTTGCCATTCTTCGGCTACCGTGCGCCAGCCAAGGAGATCTCCTCCCCTTTGCCCTTTTTAGCTCCGAGCAGCGCATCTCCGACGTCAGAAGCCTCGGTGGCACAAGTGGTGATGCGAACAGGCACGTTCAGCTCATTCCCAAGGCCACAGCTGCTGTTCCCAATCAAATGTAATTTGGGTCCCACAAATCTTGCTACATTTCATGTTTTCTCTGCACAGCGTGCCGTGATGCAGCAAAGACGCAGTACAGAGCAATAATAGAGGTACAGATGGAGCGATCAGCCGAGTGTCACGGGGGCATTAGTGTACACATGACATGCGCAGTCAACCTGGATTCCACATGGTAGTCATGCCCAATGAAAGAGCTCGCTGAGAACGAACGAACGAACGAACGAACGAACGAACGCACGCACGCACGCACGCACGCACGCACGCACGCACGCACGAACGAGCGAACGAACGAACGAACGAACGAACGAACGAACGAACGAACGAACGAACGAACGAACGAACGAACGAACGAACGAACGAACGAACGAACGAACGAACGAACGAACGAACGAACGAACGAACGAACGAACGAACGAACGAACGAACGAACGAACGAACGAACGAACGAACGAACGAACGAACGAACGAACGAACGAACACGTTAATTCCATTTTCTGGCGATTAGCTGCCGTTGGTACTAAGACGACGAGCACTGCCCTGACAGACGTGCTCGACACACCACCTGCTTAAACGTGCTCTACCTCCTTAAACGTTTGCGAAGGAATGTTGCGGCGGGAGGGTAAACACGAAAGCGAAGAAGGATACAAAGCAAATGACGCTGTTTCAAGCAACTCCAGCTGGGCCGATCTCGAAGACAGTGCAATGCCAGGTCGACCCACGGCGGAGGTGAAGCAGGCGTTAAGCACTCCCCATACGCGGCCCGATACCGAAGATAGTGCACTGCCGGGCCGAACCGCGGCGGAGGTGTAGTTCGCCATTAAGCGGACCACATATACAGCTTCGCTAGTCATCCTTCTTCACGGAGTGGAAGGGCGCTGAGTTTTTTTATTTAATTCACGCAGCATAATCGAACTCGGTGGGGTAAAGTGGGATAGCTAAGGGCATCCGCCATAACGCCTAAAGAGGCAAGAAGGTGCAGACAGAAATATCTCTTAGAGCAACCTAACGGGCTATGTACTGACCCCCCTTTATTCTATCTGCCAGTGTGTGTGTGTGTGTGTGTGTGTGTGTGTGTGTGTGTGTGTGTGTGTGTGTGTGTGTGTGTGTGTGTGTGTGCGTGTGCGTGTGCGTGTGCGTGTGCGTGCGCGTGTGCGTGCGCGTGTGCGTGCGTGCGTGCGTGCGTGCGTGCGTGCGTGCGCTAAACCGAGAAGCGTGTTCATCTGACCAAATTACTTATATAGCATAAGGTGGACGTGAGTAGTTACACATGGAAAGGTATTTTTCCGAGAAGAAAAACTACAAGCACTTTCATGTTGACGAGAAATTGGCTCGAGTTCGCAATTTCATGTCCTTGACTTCAAGCTTAGGACAAAAATTAAAAATCCGAGCCAATGTTCGCATTCCAAATTCGCCTGTCGACAGGCCGCGACATACAGCTTTTCAACGTTGCAGGACCTCGTCCGAACTAGAAAAGCCCAAGTTCCAAAAAGACAGAGCGGGAGAACTATTTACGGAAGCCGCCACAAGAAAGAAAGCGGTTGCGTCGGCGCCAAGCCGGGCACAGGAGTGAGCCGCGCGGAAGCGGAGGACGGCACGGGGGCAGCACGTGGCGTACACGCCTGAAGCCCTGCTGACGCGAGCATCGACTGCGCCTCGAAACCCCTCTCATCGCCCGAACAGGCGTTCACACAGCGTCCCAACTTGATCTAAACTTCATGCGTTCATCCTTCGCTGTACTCTGGTTTCTGAAAGAGGCAGAATAGCGCGGCACGCATAACTTTGACAATAATAATAATAATAATAATAATAATAATAATAATAATAATAATAATAATAATAATAATAATAATAATGTGTGCGCGTGTGCGTGTGAAACACGGGAAATTGCCGCGGGACTAGTCACGCGGCTCCTTCTCGCGGGCTTCTTTCAAGCGAGGGAAAAACTTCTGCAGCACGTATTGAGCAAGGATGTTGTACAATTACCTGATTGACACTTTTGCTCCCATTATAACATTCAATGTAGTTGATTAATTGTTAATAACTAATTATGTAATTAGGCGAAATACATATAATTTGACTTCCTTTAAGCGACGGCAATATTTGTGACACGGTAACCCTCGAACTGCGAGCTCAAAGGAGTGTCCTGAAAAAAACTCGATCAGGCTCTGCGTCAGTTGGAGTACGCAACTAAAATATGCTGCCGTCGTCCTGCACAGGGGCCACGAAAATGACGCGATATTTTTTAGGTACGAGACGCGCGCCAGTATCAATGTTTGCTCCTACGCGTCGCGAGCTGTCCGCGCGCGTCGCGAGGAGCGCATGCGCGCCTACCAGCGCGCGGCGGTGCCCAGCCAGGTCAGGTACTGGACACGCGTGCCGCGAGCTGAGCGGTGAATATGCAGGCGAGAAATCGCAGCGTGTGCCACTGAAAGCTCTGAGTCACGGAGATGCTGTTGGCACGCGAATTCGCGGCCCTGGTTGCCAACGAGAACGTACTACAGTCAGGCCCTGCACTCGCCAGAATGGTCGAAATTTCCTCGTGACGTTCCCCGCTTTGAAAAAGAAACAAAAAAAATTATGCACACCTCACGCACTGTGGGAATCGATGTAAGCGAAGCATTCCGTACTGGCTGCTTTGATTGACGATAATCAGCGATGATGCTGACGTCTAAAGCTTAATTTCTTCAACGTTTAGTCAAACACGAGAGTGGTGAGTTGATGTTAAACGTTACCTTGCGTGTACCACTGCTGTTTGTCTGCGTAGTACACAGAACACACAGGAAGTCGCGTTTGCTTGAGGCGTTGTTGTGAGTCACATTTCATAACCTCTGAG